>NC_067165.1:6809830-6910983 GCF_903995435.1 Acomys russatus
GTCCTCTTGCAGTTCCTGAGACTTCTGCACTTACTCCCCCTCCCCCCCATCCCTATGCCCTTCTCCTGGGACATCTGTTTAAATGAGAGGGATTCTTTTCTTTATTATTATTATTATTATTTTGGTTATTCGAGACAGGGTTTCTCTGTATAGCCTTGGCTGTCCTAGACTCACTTTGTAGACCAGGCTGGCCTCAAACTCACAGCGATCCACCTGCCTCTGCCTCTCGAGTGCTAGGATCAAAGGCGTGCGCCACCACGTCCAACTTCTTCTAATTATTATTTTTTAAAATAATTTATTTAATTTTATTTTATTTGCATTGGTATTTAGCCTGTATGTCTGTCTGTGTGAGAGCATAAGCTCTTGGAGCTACAGACAGCTGTGAGCAGCCATGTGGGTGCTGGGAATTGAACGTAGGTCCTTTGGAAGAACAGACAGTGCTCCTAAGCACTGAGTCATCACTTTAGCCCCATGAGAAGGACTCTTGACCTGGTGAATGAAAACCTAGAGTTCAAACAAACCCCAGTAGGGTCATAAACACTCGGGGAAAAAGTCCGTGCTGGTGGCTAAGATAGATCCTCCTTAGCTGGACACTGCCCTCTCTGCATCCTGGCTCCACGGCTTCGGTGGTGGTGTTATTTTGGTGGTGGTGTTATTTCTGAGGCACAATATCGTGACTCATTTCTACTCTCAGCAAAGATAAATGTCGAGCACGTGCACTGAAGGGAAGGGACAGGAAGAAAAACTCTGGAGACAAATCCTGTCTCCCAGCAAGTCCGCTGAGCACTGGGCCCGCAGCATTTTGGAGAACTGCTTGGTCACATGAATGGAGCATGTTAGCTGGGTGTGTGGTAACACATGCCTGTAACCCCAGCACTCAGCCAGGGGAGCTGCTGTAAGGCTGAGGCCAATCTGGCCTACATAGTTTAGGGCCAGCCTGGGATACATAGGAAAAAACAAAAACAGACAAAACAAACAAACACAAACTGTCAGAAGAGAAAGCTTTTGTCCTCTCTGAACCTATTTTCCTCATCTCTGAACTCGAGACAGTGCTCACTTTCAAGACAAATGTCAAAGTTAAAGGGCTGCTCCCTCTGGTTTCTCCCTGAAGTGGCACTAGGCTTATTCTACACAGATCTAGAGAGCAGAATTAGGCCCAGCGGACACAGACCTCAACTATAGAGGCTGACTTGAAGGAAGAACATTCCACTTGGCTGCATGGGAAACCGTAGGAGGTGACCTTTCAGTCCCAGGCACAAGCAAGCCAAGCTGGGTGCTCAAGGGCTGGGGCTGAAGTGGAGGAACTGATTCTAGGTAAGATAAGATAGAAATTAGCATGAAAAATCTGAAACACAGAAGCCAGATAAGGCATTTGTGTCTGCATTTATCAGCTTTGCCTTGTTGCAATGAAATACCTAAGGCAACTAACTTTATAAGAAAAGAAGGCCGGGTGTGGTGGTACACGCCTTTAATCCCAGCACTCCGGAGGCAGACGGATCGTTGTGAGTTCGAGGCCAGCCTGGTCTACAAAGTGAGTCCAGGACAGCCAAGACTACACAGAGAAACCCTGTCTCGAAAAACCAAAAAAAAAAAAAAAAAAAAAAAAAAAAAGAAAAGAGGGAAAGGCGAAAGATTTATACGATCTGAAGAGAAACCAGAGTATTTTTAAAAAGGGAGCTGGGCGGTGGTGGTGCACGCCTTTAATCCCAGCACTCAGGAGGCAGAGGCAGGTGGATCGCTGTGAGTTTGAGGACAGCCTGGCCTACAAAGCGAGTCCAGGACAGCCAAGGCTACACAGAGAAACCCTGTCTCAAAACAAAAACAAAAAACAAAAAAAGGCTGGAGAGATGGCTCAGAGGTTAGGAGCTCCGCCTGCTCTTCCGAAGGTCATGAGTTCAATTCCCAGCAACCACATGGTGGCTCACAACCATGTATAATGTGATCTGAAGCCCTCTTCTGGTGTGCAGGTGTACATGCAGGCAGAACACTGTATAATAATAATAAATAAATAAATCTTAAAAAAAGAAAAGAGGGAGGCAGGCATGGTAATGCACACCTTTAATCCCAGCACTCTGGAGGCAGAGGCAGTTGCATCTCTGAGTTTGAGGCCAGCCTGGTCTACTGAGTGAGTTCCAGGACAGCCAGGGCAACACAGAGAAACCCTGTCTCAAAACCAAAACAAAACAAAACAAAAAACCAACAACAAGGCAAAAACAAAAACAGGTTGATTTAGCTAACAGTTCTGTAAGCTCAAAATCTAAGTGTCATGGAAAAGACTATGATAAGGTCAGCCCTTAGCTGCGTCACCTCAGGGCAGAGGCAAAGTGCCTGCAGTACCTGTAGGAACAAACAGGAGACTGATCTCAAGTCCACACAGAGTGCATGGGAAGGGTGAGGCTTGCTGCCTTTGTTATATCCTCCTCTTCCTTCTCCTCCTCCTCCTCTTCCTTCCTTCCTTCTGTCCGTCCTTTCTTCTTCTTTTTGGTTTTTTGAGACAGGGTTCCTCTGTGTAGCCATAGGCTGTCCTGGACTCACTTTGTAGACCAGGCTGGCCTCCAACTCACAGCGATCCACCTGCCTCTGCCTCCCGAGTGCTGGGATGAAAGGTGTGCCACCACACCCAGCTCTCCTTTTCTTCTTTTAAAAAATATTTATTCATTTATTTATTCCTGTGTCTCTGCCTGCATAGTGTGTGTGTAGGCAGGTGTGAGTGCCACAAGGCTCACTTAGAGGTCAGAGAACAACTTCGTGGACCTGGTCCTTTCAGCCTTTACATGGGTTCCCAGGACGGAACTCAGGGGCCAGGCTTATGCAGCAAATGCTCAGCTGGCTCATGGCCACAATTCTTTTTTCATTATTTTATGTTTTGTTTTTGTTTTGAGGCAGGGACTCACCAAATAGCCCAAGCTACTGCATCAGGTTTTTGGGGTTTTTTTGTTGTTGTTGGTGGTGGTTTGGTTTGCCTTTTTGTTTGTTTGTTTGTTTGTTTTTTCTTTCTTTTTTCTTTTTTTTTGGTTTTTCGAGACAGGGTTTCTCTGTGTAGCCTTGACCATCCTGGACTCACTTTGTAGACCAGGCTGGCCTCGAACTCACAGCGATCCACCTGCCTCTGCTTCCCCAGTGCTGAGATTAAAGGCATGCACCACCACGCCCAGCTTTTGTTTTGTTTTTTCAAGACAGCATTTCTCTATGTCCTTAGCTGTCCTGGAACTCACTCTGTAGACCAGGCTGGCCTCAAAGTCAGCGTTTCCACCTACATCTGCTGGGATTAAAGGCATGCACCACCACTGCCTGGCTGATAAAACACTTTTTATAAGGCAGCTTATAAAAGAAGGCATTTAGGGCTGGAGAGATGGTTCAGTGGTTAAGTGCACTGCCTGCTCTTCCAAAGGACCTGGGTTCAATTCCCAGCACCCACATGGCAGCTCACAGCTGTGTGTAACTCCAAGATCTGACAACCTCACACCAACGCACACAAATTAAATTTTTAAAAAAAGGCATTTAATTGGGCCTAGAGTTTCAAAGGGTTAAATTAGAGTCCACAATGGCAGAGCAAGGTACAGCAGCAGAAACAGCTGAGAACATCTCTTAAGCAGGATGTAGGCTGCACAATCAGTTCCCAGTAACATGCCTCCTCCAACAGGGTCACACTTCCTACTCCTGCCCAAACAGCCAACTGTGGACCAAGGATTCAGATATTGGGACCATTTCATTCAAACACCATAGCTGGCATCGAAGCTTACTATATTGCCAAGGCTAGCCCCGAATTAGTGAAATTCCTACAGCACTAGGATTACACCCCCTCCCCCAGGTATGTAAAAACATCCTTAAGAACTACCAAGGGGACCAGGAAGTGGTGGCCCACGCCTTTTAATCCCTGCAGATCCCTGAGTTCGAGGCCAGCCTGATCTACAGAGAAAGTTCCAGGACAGCCAAGACTACACAGAGAAATCCTGTCATGAAAAACAAAGAATGAATGAAAGAACAAAGTGACAAGGGGGAGCGAGGCTGGAAGGATGGCTCATGGGTAAGCACTCACTGTACAAACATGAGAACTAGAGGTCATATAAAGCCAGGCAGGTGTGGTGGCCTCCCTACAATCCCACAGTTTGGGCGGTGGAAACGGGATCCCCAGAACAAGCAGACTAGTTAGACTGGCCCACATCAGCAAACTCTGGGGTACAAGTGAGATACCTGCCCCAGCATATAAGGTGGAGAGTGGTCAAAGAAGACGCTTGCTATCAAACTCTGGGTTCCACTTGAACACACATGTAAACATGAAGGCAAATACATGCACATCCCGCATATATATACACATGCAAAAAACTTACCTCATTCCTCACCCCACTGTGGCCTAAAGTTCTCCCTCAAGCCCCCTCCTCTCAAAGGCTCCACTACCCCCCAACAGCAGCACTCTGGGAACTAAGTTTTAACAAGAGACACATGAGTAAACCTCAGCTCAGTGCTTCCCTCTGTTACTCATTACTCATTCAGCCAGCACTGGGACTGGATGCTGGGGACACAGAGACACATTTGTCACATAGGAGCTCATGGTCTCCATCATGACCACTGTTTGAGCGCCAACTAGTCTAGTCCTCTCAGCAACCCTCCAAGGAAACTTTCATTCCTGCCATTTTTTTTTCAGGCAGGGAAACTGAGGCATAGTGAGGATTTTGGTCTCTTTAAAAACACAGAAATGATCACCAGGCATGGTGGTGCATACCTTTAATTCCAGCACTTGGGAGGCAGAGGCAGGCGGATTGTTGTGAGTTCAAGGCCAGCCTGGTCTTCAAAGCAAGTCCAGGACAACCAAGGCTACCCAGAGAGACCCTATCTCGAAAAACCAGACCAGACCAAACCAAACCAAACCAACCAACCAACCAACCAAACAAACAAACAAACAAAAAACACAGAAATGTGCCGGACGTGGTGGTGCACGCCTTTAATCCCAACACTCAGGAGGCAGAGGAGGCAGATCACTGTGAGTTTGAGGCCAGTCTGGTCTACAAAGCAAGTCCAGGACAGCCAAGGCTAACACAGAGAGACCCTGTCTCAAAAACAACAACAACAACAACAAAAAACAAAAACAGAAACATTATGAGACTACATTTTGGTTTTAATCCCAGCTGTGGGACATGAGGCTGCTTCAGATTGTCCACAGCAGCTGACTGTGATTTGCCTCGTGCTCTAGCTGGGGTGTGATTTTTGCCAGCTGCAGGTAGTTTACATTTGGAATTCTGGGACCTCTTCAGAGGGTATATAAATTCTAGAGTCCCCGAGCGAGGCGGCCCCTACTGCTCTCCCTACTGATGTTTGCTGGATTGCTGGTTGGCGGTTGGAGATATCCTGACAACGAAAAGCAAACATGCCCAAGACACTCAACAAACCTAATCCAGTCTAGCAATGTTGACACCCCCTTTCCCCTCTAACCTTCTTTCTCTCCTGCCTAGTGTTGGAGGGTTGGAAGGAGTGGTGGAAGGAGAGAGGAAAAAGAACCCAATAAAGTTGCCAAAGGTCCGCCTACACTGAGGCTTAGCAGAAAGTAGCTTCTAGAAACACAACAGACCCCGTGAGTAAGGCAGTTGGGATTAGGATTTAGTCCTGTCTTCTTCCTTCCATTCGGATGTTAGGAACCAAACAGCACACACGTCATCTCTGAGCATTGACTAGACTCTGGGGAACATGAGGTAAAGGTAAAGGCTAAGGTCAGCTGCAGAAGGATGTGGCTCTGCAGCTCACTCTGTGCTCCAAGTCCTTCCTGTCAGCGTGGCCACGTGGAGAGCCCAGGAAAACAGGCTGAGGTCAGATACGCTGCTCACCTGATTAGCCAGCTGCCTAGGTCACGGTTCCCTGAGGGAACCTGAAACCAGCTGGGTTCCATCACTCCAGGAATAGCAGCTGCCCCTGCTCGCCACCCACTGACGACCTCTGATCAGGTTCCCTGAGGCCCCAGCAGGTTCCAGACATCAGTGGCAGCAAGCTGTGGTCGTGAAGCTGCTGAGGGCTAGGTAAGAACGGTGACCTAATTGCCTTCTGTGTGCAGGGACCTCCTGGAAGCGAGTTCTATGAGGAAGGCTAGGCAACATGGAACCCATTTTGCAGATGAGGAAATTGGGGCTCATATAGTTTGCCCAAAGTCATAGTGAGTATGTGGCAGGCCTGGAGCTGAGCCTAGGCTGCCCCTGCCAGTGACCCTGACTCTGTGAGAAGAAAGGAACACTTTTAGGGCCTCAGAAGGATTCTGGGCAAAGCAGACAAATTTCCAGGCTTCAGAGTTGGTGCCCCAGTGGAATGCGGCTCAGGAGCCTATAGAAACCAGGCTGAAGCTGGGTGAGGTGGCATATACCTGGCACACATCTCAGCACTCAGGAGGCAGAGGCAGGAGGATTGCTACAGATTCAGGGCCTATAAGGTGAGTTCCCTGCCATTTGGGGATACAAATTTAAGACCCTGTTCAAAATAACAAAAGAAAAAAGACCAGACTGAAGAGCAGGTTAAGGCCCAGCCACTGCATGTAGGGACTATGTAGGAGGCCAGAGTCCAGCCAGCCTTTAGCTTTCTTGGAGTCTAATGTTTCTTTTCTTTTGTATTATGGAGGAGGGGATTGAGACAGGGTTTCTCTGTGTAGCCTTGGCTGTCCTGGACTCACTTCATAGACCAGGCTGGCTTCAAACTCACAGAGATCCGCCTGCCTCTGCCTCCCAAGTGCTGGGGTTAAAGGCGTGCGCCACCACTGCCCGGCTTGTTTTGTACTTTCTAGACTCAGCTTCTAGTGGGCACTTCGTGGGATGGGCTGCAAATGGGATGAGATGCACGAAAGATGCAGGACCTACTCGGGGGCCCGTACATTTGCAGAGGGTGGAGTTTGGACTAAAGCTCCTGATCAGTTCTCAACCTGTGGGTCACGACCCCTTTGGAGGTGAAATGACCCTTTCACAGGGGTCACTTAAGATCATCGGGAAAACACAGATATTTATATTACAATTCCTAACAGTAGCACAATTGCAGTTGGGAAGTAGTCACAAGGAGGTCTCCCCAACATGAGGAACTATAATTAAAGCGTTGCAGCTGTAAGAAACATTGAGAACCACTGTGCTAGAGAGTCTTTAGGCTTCTTTCTCTCTCTCAATGGCACATGGCCTACTGTGGCTGGCAGTGATTGTAAAATTCCTACCTCCCCAAAGCAAGCGTACCAAGCGCCCTAAGCTATTGGGGCTACAGGTAGTAGTGCATCCTACTTGGGGGGAACACACATGAAGTCGCTAAAAAGCCGAGCCTTGCCCCCTTCTCAAGTCACCCAGGACGCAGAGACAACCTAACTGGAGCCTCTCTGGTTCCGCCTGAGCTCCTGCCTGCAGCTCTGACCCCCGTATAACGAGGGTGTGTGCGCCAAATAAACCATCCCCCTCCCCCATCCCCACCCCCAAGTTGCGTTCTGGTCATGGTGTTTTATTACAGCAACAGAAATGGATGGCACTAGTACACCCTACGTCTTTATTTTATGCTGCACCCTGCAAATTGTGTCATTTATTTATGTAGCTGCTGGGCTCTGGCATGGAAGCAGCTGCTCCAGACCTGCAGTGAGTGGTTCTGGGGTCTGTCAGAGGCTTGTCAATCCCATGATCCCATCATTTAGGCTAATGGCTGAGTCACCAGCAGACAGGAAGGAAGCTAGCCGCACGCTAGGCAGGCTGGGCTGTTACTGCAAATCTCTTCGAGACTCTACAGATGCAAGGGAGAAGCCCGGTGCTTGACAAACTCTGGGGAGTCACACCAGAAACCACAGACAAGAGAGGCCTGATTGAGGGGTTTTAGACTTGGTGTCAGAAAGAGTCCCTAATAGCCAGAATGTAATCAGAATGTGCAAAATATAACCCAATAAAGCTGTTAAAGTGCAGTTGTGCTGCTGGCAGCTGATAGAGAGAGGGTATTTCTTGGGTGCAAGAAAGTGATTGTAATTCATGGGGAGGTAGGCAATAGCCAATTCATGAACAATGGTCTCCATTGGAAGTTCAGCCTTGTCTCTACCACGTATTAGTTGTGTGATTGGGGGCAAGTTACTTAGCCTCTCTGAGCTGCTATTTTATCACCTTGAAAGTGAGGCTATTAAAAAAAAAAAAAAAAAAAAAAAACAGAAAAAAAATCACAAACCGAGTCCAGGACAGCCAAGGCTACACAGAGAAACAACAGAAACAAACAAACAAACCAAAAATCCCTTCCCTGGGTTAGTGTGAGGATGACATTTGCATACATACATACAACATGCTGGAAAGGACCTGACATTTATACCGTGGAGAAGTGTCAGTCATCTTATCTGATCCTCGGCGCAAGCTTACAGTAGAGGCATGTCATGGCATTCCCATTTAACAGGCGTGTGAACTGAGACTTGGGAGAGAGGTTGATGATCACAGCAGTGTGAAGTTGTAGCGCAGAAGGCACTGTCCTGACAGTTAGGTCAGACTTCCGGCCATTTCCCTAGAATGTCCACCGCAGTGGGTGTCTAGCCATTGTTTCTAAGCCTCTGGGGAATAGTGTCAGGTATATTCCGCTCTGAGCTGTGAATGAATCCCAGTTGCCCCCTCCTTCCCTGCAGGCACAGTCCAAGCTCTGGTCTCTCCGACCTCTGAACTCACCTCGGGGAGCTAATCCCAGCCCCTCACATCTGCACAGCATTCCACAGTGTCATGTTTTCACTTTCTGTGGCTCATCGGTTTGTGGCTGGTTTTCTGGCACACAGCCCAGGGTGCCAGTCCTCCAGACAGATCCCAGCCAGCCAGGGCTGGCTGCCCCAAGGGGCCATCTAGCCACAGGGGAGGGAGCCGGGCAGTCTAAACACCGGGCACTCAGGAGCTGTTGCCGTCTGGGTGTGTTTGGTGAGGGGGGCAAGGCCACAGGGCCCACTCTCCCACTGAACGCATCCCACTCTGGCTCTGGAAAACTCTGAAGGAGCCTCTGTTGTCCTTTATGAGTACAGAAGGCTGGCCCCTACAGCCTGTCTTTTTTGCAATTCCCAACAGAGCTTCTGTGCAGAATTACTGTACAGGAGGGATGGGCTGGGGCTGTTGTAGCTCGGTTGGTGGAGTGCTTATCAAGTCTGCATTCCATCCTCAGTTCCACACGTGGGGTCATATGCCTACGAGCCAAGCACTCAGAGGGCAGAGGCAAGAGACTCAGGAGTTCAAAGCCAGCCTGGGCTACATAAAACCCTGTTTCAAAAAAGTAAACAAACCAAAAATCTAAAGACGGAAAACAAACAACTTGTGCTTTTTTTTTTTTTTTTTTTTTTGAGACAGGGTTTCTACGTGTAGCCTTGGCTGTCCTTGACTTGCTTTGTAGACTAGGCTGGCCCCGAACTCACAGTGATCCCCCTGCCTCTGCCTCCCCAAGTGCTGGTATTACAAGTGTGAGCCACCTTGCCCAGCTTATTTATTTTTTATTTATTATTATTATTTTTGTTTTTTTTTTTTTTAATTTTGTTTTGTTTTGTTTTGGTTTTCTGAGACAGGGTTTCTCTATGTTATCTTGGCTGTCCTGGACTCACTTTGTAGACAAGGATGGCCTTGAACTCACAGCCTCCAGAGTGCTGGGATTAAAGATCTGTGCCGCCACCACACCCAGCTCTTATTATTATTTTTGTTTCTCTGTGTAGCACTGGCTGTCCTATAACTTGCTCTGTAGGCAAGGCTGGCCTCAAACTTAACAGAAATCTGCCTGCCTGTGCTTCCCATGTGCTGGGATCAAGGGTGTGCACCGCTACTGCACGGCTCTACCTATGTTTCATATACTTGGAGATTACTCTTTGTAAGCTGGTGCCAGAGGACCAAACCCAATCCAAGTGACCTGTCAGCCACAGCAGTCACAGCCACAATACCTAGTCTTTTTTGTTTGTTTCTTTGTTTGCTTTTGAGACAGGGTCTCTCTGTGTTAGCTTTGGCTGTCCTGGACTCGCTTAGACCAGGCTAGCCTCAAACTCACAAAGATCCGCCTGCCTTTGCCTCCTGAGTGCTGGGATTAAAGGCGTGCGCCACCAGGCCCGGCATAGTCTTATTAATTCTTTTTTTTTTTTTTTTTTAGTCTTTTTAATTCTTATAACAATTTTATAAGCTAGATACAGTTTTTCTTTAGCTACAGAAAATCAATTATATTTGCTATCGAAAGACTAGAGAGAGACCAAAATAGAAAAATGGATTTTATACTAACTATATGGCATATACCCATCAAAGTGAGTGTATCAAGGCAGAGGTAAAGCTGTCCCTTCCGTGAGTGAGTCCCAGTGTCAAGGAGCCTCTTAAATTCCTTCATGTGTATGCGTCTTGCACGCTGACGATAGTTCTAGTGGTGTTACCCTTGAGCAAGCCAGCATTTTCATTACTTCTCACACCAATAGAACTGTAGTCTATTCCATGGACAGAGAAGAAACAATTGTGCCTGCTTGGTGACAGTGCTGTGCTTTACTTCATGGGTAAATAGTGAGAGACGTCACAGATGGGATTTTGAGCTGCGTGTGGTGGTGCACATCTGTAATACAGCATCTGGGAAGTAGAAGCAGGAGGATGAGCAGTTTAAAGAGTTTTAGGCTAGCCTGGGCTACATGAAATCTTGTCTCAATAATAACCAAAAACCAAACAAATGCAAAAGCAGGAAAAAAAAAACCCCAAGAATAATTTTCATTATTTACAATTTTGCAGACTTGACTAAGATGAAGTAGTTTTGTTGTGGTTGTGTCCCCCTCCCCTCTCCTCCCCCATGCCCACCCCCCACACTGGGGATGGAATGGAGAATCTTGGGTGTGGTAAACATATTCTCTTCCCACTGGGCTATACACCTGGCTTACATAGCTTTTAAAAAAAATCTGAGAGGGGAGGTCTGGAGAGATGGCTCAGCCATTAGGACCACTGGCTGCTCTTCCAGAGGACCTGGGTTTGATTCCCAACACATAATGGCAGCTCACAACCATCTGTAACTTCAATTCCAGGGTACCTGAACCCCTCTTCTGCCTTCCATGGGCATCAGACAGGCAAGCAGTGCACAGACATTTATGCAGGCAAAAACCTGATACATAAAATAAAAATATTAAAAAAACAAGCGTGATGTTACATACAGCATATGCTTGTGGAGGTCAAAGGACAACTTGAGGGAGTCAGTTCTTGAGAATCCTGGAGATGACACTCAGGCCATCAGGCTTGGCAGCAAGTGCCTTTATCTGCTGAGCCATCTCACTGGCCCACGCATAAGCCTTGGCCGAACTATAACTCAAAAATGAGGCCAGTCAGGGCTGGAGAAATGGCTCAGTGGTTAAGAGCACTGATCGTTCTTCCAGAGGATCGGGGTTGGTTCAATTCCCAGCACCCACATGGCAGCTCACAGCTGTCTGTAGCTCCAGTTCCAAGAAATCTGACACCCTCACAAAGACATACGTGCAGGTAAAACACCAATGCATACACATAAATAATAAATAAACAAGTGAATGAATGAATAAGTATATAAGAATTAATATCAAAGAAGTGAGACCAGCCTTCTCAGTTGCCTAGAATGTGGGCTGCACTAAAACCAGGAGAGTTCCAGGCAAAAGAGGAGCCGTCGGTCGCTCTGCCTGTGTGGGAGGATCTTCTCAGGCCTGTCCTTTGTCAGCCTTCAGGCTTTCAGAAGGGGATCTCATGGGTCTGCCATACTGAGACCGGCTGTGCGTCTTCTGAGGAGTAAGTGGTTTGTTTTTATCTCATGAACACCGTGGCCTGTGTAAGTGACACCTTTCCCTTTTTACCTTGGTTGCTAGAGTCTTCAGAGCTAAATATATATGACACAAACTTAGCTGTGTCGGTTGCAGTGGTATGTGCCAGTCTCATCCCAGGCTCTACTTAGTTCCTACCCTGTTTTTTAATCCAGTCTCCTCTTGACTTGTCTTAAACCTGATGAGTTTGATTTATTTTAAAATGTCCTCTGGATCAAGGCAGGGTGAAATGAAATAGCTCTTGGAGTGTAAGGATTCAGCCAAGAGTCATTGAATATATGAAGTGGCATGTAAAATTTACATGTCTATTTCTCCCCAAGGAGAAGGGAGCACACATTTTTATCAGTTTTAATGTTTTCTTCAAGGAGGTTTACATTCCCCCAAAACATCAAAGTTACTGTTCTACAGAGTGAAGAGAAGAATAAATGCTTGCAGTTTTAGCTGTATCGCTAGCTGATGGCGTGGAGTATGGGTGGGGCAGGAGGTCCTGCAACTCTGGAACACAGCATGTCAGAACGTTAGCATGTTCTGGAATGTTAAGTCCCTAAAAAGCCTTCTTCCAGATGTCCTGGCACCCTCCTTGCTTAGTTACATGTCAGGGATTCAGTGTGAGTCTCCAACATGCCCTAGCCTGGTGCTCTGAAAGGGCTCCTTAAAGAACCAATTGGTGCAGCCGAGGCTCCAGCTTGGTTGGCAGAGTGCTTGCCTAGCAAGCACAGAGCCTTGGGTTCAATCCCCAGGACCCCATAAAACTGACATGGTGGCCCATGACTGTAATCCCACCACTAGGGAGATGGACGCAGGAAGATCGCAAGGTCAAGGTCACAGCTGTTTACACAGCGAGTTTAAGCTTGGCCTGGGAAGCTTTTACCCAGCAGGCAATCTCTGTGAGTTCAAGGCCAGGCTGGTCTACAAAGTGAGTCTAAGACAGCCAAGGATACACTGAGAAACCCTGTCTCGAAAACAAACAAACAAAACAACACATACACAGGAAGAAGAGGAGGGAGAGGAGGCAGTGCCAACTTACTGTTCATTAATGCTGCCTGCCTTGTTTCCTATTACTGTCTGCTCTTCTTGGAAATGTTTCCGGTGTCCGGCCAATCCAGGGCCTTAAGTACTTCTGTGACGTCAGTGCCTGCACAGCGTGCATTCTAACTGTGTGACGCTCTTGGGTAATGTCCCTGAGTGCTGGCAGTGGCCCATGGAACACTGGGCATAGCGGTGGCAGCGGGGAGGTGGGGGAGACAGCATCTCTGCAACTGAAGACCCTTGAGTTTGGTCGGAAGCAGGGCACGTAGCCAGAGTTATTTGGGGACGTGACTGACTCATTACCAGAGAAATCTGGTCTGAAGCCAAGTTCTGGACTGGGTAAGATGGAGCCTGTTGTCCCTCAGCCTGGACTTCAGGGGGTGCAGAGAGAGGAGGAGCTGAGATGAGGGCTGGCATTTCCTGGGTATTTTTTTTTTCTCCATTTCTCCCTCTACTGTTTCAGGCAGCCACTGTCCACGCATGGGAGCTAACAGATTGCAATGGACAAGACAGATACAGAAGGTCCTAAACGCCAGTGTGGCCAATGTCACGACACAGAAGCTGTGGGGGCTTCTGGGAGACCAGAGGAGAATCCCACCTGGTATGAGAGTCACCAAAGTTTCATGGTGGTGTCTCAGCTGCCTCTGGAAGGACTGGAGACAGGGCAAAAGCACATGGAAATTTCTAGGTGTGGAGGTGTAGGCCTCAGGTCAAGGTGCTAACAGTCAGAGACTGTCCAGCTTGTTGGCCTGCACATGTTTGGCCTACTTGAGTCTAATTACCTCAGGCTCCACCCCTCACCCCCACCCCGCTATTCCAATAACTCACAAATTTAAGTCTGTGCCAATCAATTCCAACCAAGAGAGGATACTTGATTCTTAACATGTGCAGACATTTCCTGGTTTTGAGATGACAGAGTTTTCTGGAGGGGCAAAGCGTTCCTTTCTAGCCATTCTACTGCCCTTGCCTCTCACGGGAGCCCACCCCTCAGCCAGCTCCTGTACCAACATCTGATGTCCATCTTAGTCACTTGGCTTTCAAACAAACTCCATGATGCCGAGGTTGAACACCTCTAACTGCGTTCAAACCTGAGCTCTTGTGTGTGGACCTCATCAGCGGTGCCGTGCGATGAAGCACAGTTCTCACGTCCCTCAGGAACTCAGCTTTCCTGCCAATGACAAGAGTGACAGGGTGTAAACATGGCCCAGGCCTCTCTCTTCCTGCCTTGATGCTCTGTGTGATGCCGGCATGTCCTGTGTGAGGCTCTGAGGGGCCAGATGCTAGAATGGACGCTGGAAACAAGAGCCCTGGGTCGGATTGCTGGCTCTGGCAGACCCTGTGAATTTACTACAGCCAGGAAAACATTCTGAGCCTCAAACTGAGATTCTGTGAGGCTCCAATGAGCAAAAAGGAATGCTATGATGATGTTGAAGATGAGTGCTGGTGCTGGTGGCGAATGTGGCTCTCTGCATAGGACTCTCTTCGGATCAAACACCATCTCCAGAGTCCCGGGGAATGTAAATGAATCTTGAAAACCTCCTCCAAGCAAGTACTCCTATCAAGAGCTATTGCCAAGGGGGAAGAAAACCAACTCTTACCCATTTCAGAGCCTACGGGGCTCCTCTATTCTGTGAGGCAGGGTGAGGGCAAATAAATCTTCCATAGCCTCAGTCTTCCCATCTGTAAAATGGGCTATCATCTGGTTCCAGATCCTTCACTGCTAAGGTGGACAGATGGCTTTGGGTCATCCTTCATCCTAATTATTTTCCTCTTTGGAGGAATCCATGATGTTATCCTCTGATCCTGTGTGGGCCTGGATTTGGCCAAGTTCATGCCCCAACTGGACTTTGAGACTGGTGGGAATTAAGCAGAAAGGCAAGAACGGTCAGAGGTTACTGCACATGTCTGCAGTGGACAAGAGCCCATAGTGCATTAGTGACCAGCAGTGACCAGCAGTGACCAGCAGTGACCAGCACGGGGCTGATGATAGACATCTTTGTGGTACGTTCTGTTTAGACATTGTCCTTTCTCTACTTCTTCCTTTTTGTCTTGTTTCTGTTCCGTCCCCTACCCCCTGCCCTGGTTTTTCCAACAGAGTTTCTCTGTGTAGTCTTGGCTGTCCTGGACTCACTTTGTAGACTAGACTGGCCTCAAATTCACAGTGATCCACCTGCCTCTGCCCCCCGAGTGCTGGGATTAAAGACATGTGTCACCATGCCCAGCTTAGTTTTTTTTTTTTTTCTTTTGTTTTAAGATTTTTTTATTTATTATGTATACAGTGCTCAGCCTGCATGTATGCCTGCATGCCAGAAGAGGGCATTAGATCACATTATAGATGGTTGTGAGCCACCATGTGGTTGCTGGGAATTGAACTCAGGACCCCTGGAAGAGCAGTCAGTGCTCTTAACCTCTGAGCCCTCTCTCCAGGACCCTTGTTCCTACTTTTCTTTTTGTTTTTTGTTTTTAAGATTTAGTTATGTATACAATGTTCTGCCTGCACATACACCTGCAGGCCAGAAGAGGACACCAGATCTCATTGTAGATAATTGTGAGCCACTATGTGGTTGCTGGGAATTGAATTCAGGACTTTTGGAAGAGCACCCAGTGCTCTTAACCTCTGAGCTGTCTCTCTAGCCACTTGTTTCTGTTTTTGAGAAAAGTTTGTATGTATCCTAGGCTGGCCTCAAACTCCCTGTGTAGGCAAAGATGACCTTGAACTGCTGATCTTCCTGCCTCCACCTCTGAAGTGCTGGGTGTTTAAGTGATGTCGTAAACATCCCTTTCTATCACAGTATACTATTGTTGGACACTGTATAGTGAGAGGATCGGACATTGCTAAAAGGCCCATGGCTAGAGTCACGTAGCCTTCACAGGCACGGGCCAGCCTTTGCAGATGCCAGCCAATTCCAGTTAGGGTCACATAGCCTCCATGAGCACCAGCCTGCCTCCACAGGTACAGGCCAATCCCAACTGGAGTCATGTAGCCTCTCCTGGCACTGGCCAAACCCAGTTAGAGTAACAGCCACAGATAGGATTTCCCTAGAAGCCTTTAAAAGAGCCTGTGAGCCAGGCGGTGGTGGTGCACGCCGTCTTTAATCCCAGCACTTGGGAGGCAGAGGGAGGTGGATCTTTGTAATTTCAAGGCCAGCTTGATCTACAGTGATCATCCAGGCCAGCCAGGGCTACACAGAGAAACCCTGTCTCAAAAGACAAAAGCAAACAAACAAAGTGTAATAATGGTTGGTTTTAGTATCAAATTGCCTCCCATTAGAATCACTTGAGTGAGGGCCTCGCCTGAAGAACCACCTTGGGGAGACCAACCCTAGATGTGGCATCTTGGATAAAAAGGGGGGTGGCAAAGGGATGATTATTCGCCGTTTGCTCCACTGGCCTTCCCTCTGGTTGGTTTAACCTGCTGCTGCTGCTGATTCATCAGCTGATGTTAGAACCAGTATTTCCAGTTTCCATCAGGGACTAGGCAGCAGCTGCTCTCCAGCAATCTACCGGGTTTTCAGACACAGACTGGGACTGTGGAGAAAACCCAGCCTCTCTGATTGAACAATGAACCAGCCTTGCAGCCTCTATTTATATAAATTCATATTAATTATATTGGTAGTGTTCCCTTAGAAAACCCTGAGTGGTCTGCCCCCTGAGTGGTTGAAACAAACAGCTCAACTATTGTAAGGGTCTGAAAATGGCTGAAGGAAGACCCCAGACTCAGATAGTATGCAAAAACAAAGAGTATTTATTCTGCAGAAATAACCTGCATGCAGGGGTCAACCATCCATACAAAATGGCGGTAACCCCTAGGAGGAGCTCACAGGCTCTTTTATTTTATTTTTTAATTTAATTCTATTTTATTTTGTATCTGCCTCCCAAGTGCTGGGATTAAAGGCGTGTGCCGCCACCACCCGGCTTCAACCATAACATTCTAACACCAAGATGAGGCACCGGCTCAAAGAACACCTATAGACTGTGTGGGCCGAGACCCAATTGTCTTGAGTAGCACATGGGTGGCTCTGGTGATGTCCGCGCGTGTGTGAGAACTCACAGGAACATGTGGTGCTCTGTTTCATTTTGTGAAGCGGGTTCCCATCAGAACCCGTGGATCCCTGATGTGGAACACAATCCTCCCTGCTTCATGTGAAACCATTCCCAACATAGGATGTGGCTGGTTGGTGTTACTTCATAGGAGTGGGTGGGGAGGGTCATCAGACCATCACCTGAGAGTCTCCCTGCTCTCCCCCCCACACACCCAGCTCCACCTGTTTGTAATTCTGCTCCCGCTGCCTTGGGGGGCTCCCAAGGCACAGTCATAGAGTGTGGAAGGTTAACTGAAGGACTCCATGCTAGGGGGAGGCCTCTAGGTGATGTGTTTGTGTTGAGGTCTCCCAGGCTTCTCAAAGTAAGCCCAATAAACAGTAGTTCACAGAGCAGGACTCATTGAGAGGGAGGTGCTTATCTCACACGGGTCCACGTTTGTTTACAACTCCCCAGGAGGCTTATTCAAAGGTTGGGGTGAGTCAGCAGCTTCCTCCTATGAGGCCATCAGGGAGAGAACTCCAGTACCAGACAGAACCTGCAAAGAGAGGAACACTGTCTGGCCTGCAGTGTATGGAGCGTCAAGGAAAAGAAAAAGATGCTTGGGACTTGTGAGACTGGGCAGGGTGAAGAGGGGTCAGGTTGGTTCCTCTGCTCCCACCTTATTCCAGAGACATTGACAAAGTGGTGTAGTTGGAAGTAATGGAAGAAAAATAATGCCATGAATATGAATAGTGCAAAAAAAACGATGCCCCGAAGGCGGCTGGCTGGGCGAAGTGGGAAAAGCTGAGACAGGGTGAGCTACAGGCTGTAGCTCTGTGGATGAGCCCCAGGGGCGAGGCGGGCAGCAGAGACAGCTGCTGGTCCTTAGGGGCCTAGGACCCTTCTGACCTTAGTCCCCACCCTGGACTGGCCACCAGACCTGGACTTTGCAGACGGACAGAGCAAGAACATCAGACCCACTGGACTCTGAGATTAGAATCAGGCCCAGGAGGCCCAGACTTTTCATATCACCTATGCTGGCAAAAGACCATTTCACAGTCAACGTGACAAAGGGGAGGGGGAGGGGGCTGAGGAAAAAAAATCTAAGACACCTTTCTCTGATATTGTTTAGTGTGTGTGTGTGTGTGTGTGTGTGTGTGTGTGTGCACCAAGCGTGTGCAGAAGCCAAGGGGGGCTTACATTGCTTCAGATCCTGTACAGCTGGAGTTAGAGGTGGTTGTGAGCCACTATGTGGGGGCTGGAAACTGAACGCAGGGCCTCTGCATGACGTGTAAGTACTCAACATTCCAAACCCTGCAGCTCCGTATGTTCATTGAATGACAACAGATGACATATAATAAGTGTGTCAACGTTTCCACAGTCCCCTCATCTGTTCCCGTGTAAGAGCGACACCTTCAAATTAATGTGTAGAAGCCCAAACTGGCTCACGGGATTGGAAAACAGCCTTGTAGAACATTCTGTTTCCATATGTCCGGGTTTTGAAGTTCTCCTGGATTTACAGTTCTAACCACTTTGGTACCTTGTATCTAAATTCTCTCTGGGTTGGGTAAATTTGGCATGGTCATCAGTGGTTTTTCTTAACGCACTCCGCCATATTGCAAGGCTCCGATTATCATTGTTGCCTGAACACAGTCGGGGCTGGGACATTCTGAGGTGGCTTTTTTGGCAGCTCTTTATATCACCCAGCACTATTTTCAGTTCACAAAGGACTTGAAACAGCGAATCCAAGAATAGATTTAAAGACGCTTAATGTAAGGATTGAACTTCACGTCGTTTGTCCTTTTAGTCGGAACACGTTCTGATTTTCTTATAAGAAAAAAAATTGAACTACCAAAGATAGGGAAGGGTAAAAAGAGAAATAAGGCGAGGTGGAGAGGAGGCCCCGCACGCAGAAGGCTGCAGTGTGCATGGAGGAGAGTGTCCAGGCTTGAGACTGGCGGCGGGCGGAGCCAGGAGCACATCGCTTAATGTCACGGTCTCAGCTTTCACTGATAACCGAATGCGGATAATAATTCCTGCCTGGGGAAAGTTCTGGATATTATCAATCTGCTGCCAAGAGAGATGGCGAGGGGGGAGGGGTGCGGAAACGCCGGAAGCTTCGAGGGGCTTGCGGTCTCCATGGAAACGCACCAGGAGAGAGGTGGGGTGAAGGAACCAGGAGTGAGGCGGGGAAGACACAAAGGGAGCTCCTTCTCCGAAGAGAAAGGCACGCGGAGATGGAGCCCTCGCTGCATCACGCGCCGATCTTGCCCTGAATTTGCGAAGGAAGAAATCTTCTTCGCACTATAATGTCACCAACCATTTAATTTACTAGTCCTTCCCAATAGGTTGGGAGGTCTCTCGAGGACAGGAATTAAGATGGTTTTATTTCTTTGTTCCCAAAACTCAGGGCAAAAAATTGTTAACTTTGTTGGCTGCTGTGGTCCAGGGTGGAGCTAGAAATGGTCCCATCTTTGCTTTTAGTCTTAATAATTTTTCTTTTATGTGCATGAGTGTTTACCTACATGTATGTACCCCTCGTGTGTATCTGAGTCCCTGGAACGGTAGTTACAGATGAATGTAAGCACCGTGTGGGTGCTAACAGCCGGACCTGGGTTCTCTGGGAGAGCAGCCAGTGCCCTTAACCGCTGAGCCATCTAGCCACAACCTCCGCTCTAGGCGGTCCCATCTTTAGAATATGAAGTCAAAGCCAGATGTGGTAGTTCATACCTGTAATCCCAACAATTGGTATATAGAAACAGCAGCAAATCGCCAGCCTGGCTTACTCAGACCCTGTCTCATAAACAAAGAAACAAAGACACACTTTGCTCAGTTTGAGACGATCAACTGCTGTCCTGTTCCACTAAGCTCAAATTCAGCTAGGCGTCTTCCACAAAGGATTCCAGATGATTCCTTCTCTCTGGTGTTAGAATCTGCAGTCTAATGGTCCTCACCTGACACGCTACATTTACCTGACAACTTTGACTGTTTTTAGGGGTTTCATAGGTCAGACTCACTCTTCTTTTTAGTGAGTCCTTATGGATAGGGTCCATCCCAAGCAGGGTCACAGCATGTGCTCAAGCAACACCCCCCACCCCCATGGAACATCCACTGGGGAGGTGCGGGAGGTGTGCCGAGGTGTGTCAGGAGCCACTCGAAATCCTGGGGGTGCCCCACATTTGGCTCTCCTGGACACTTGCCTACAGCTTGGTTTCAGTTGCCCCTGAGCACATGAAGGAGAGCGTAGTGGTGGCCTCCGAGATGAGGAGGCACCTGGGGCATGAGTCATTTTGGGGGGCAGATAAGCCACTATTGTCCTATAGACTTCTGCGCTATTCTGAGTCCGAGTCTCCCTCCCCCCACCCCGCCCCCGGCCAGGGCAGGAATTCAATAGGTCCCCCAAAGCAGAGAACCCTGTGGGTTTTTATGTCATGGAATGCAGAACAAGTTCTCCCATAAATTGCTGTTCTGTGTCTCCCCATTACTGTCCAGTTAAAATCCCACTTCTTCAAAGGGCAAAGGGAGGCTTCGGGGCCCGCTTCCCAGCACCAGCGCCACGTCTTGCCATTAACTCACCTTGTTACCCAAAGAGAGCTACTCCCAACTGCCTGTCCCCTCACCTGTGGTTCTTTCTGCGTGACCTCCCCCGCCCTGTCGTATGTCAGTATTTGTATTAGTACATTTAGGACTTGTTTCGGACAACATTTCCGGCCTGAAGTCCCTGGCCAGATTAGCCATCGCCTACAGACATCTATAGTGTGCCTATAGCATGCCAATAGCACACCCATGGCAGGCCTATAGGCATGAGCTACTGTTGCTTTTTCTTTCTTCTTTATTTATTTATTTATTTAGGTTTTTCGAGACAGGGTCTCTCTGTGTACCCTTGGCCATCCTGGACTCACTTTGTAGACCAGGCTCGCCTCGAACTCACAGCGATCCGCCTGTCTCTGCCTCCCGAGTGCTGGGATTAAAGGCGTGTGCCACCACGCCCGGCTCTTTCTTCTTTTTTTAAAGGTTTGTTTTGTGTGTATAGTTCTTTTGCCTTCGGGCGTATCTGTGTACCACATGTGTGTATGTGATGCTTGAAGAGGCCATTGGATCCCCTGGGACTGGCATTGTAGACAGTTGGAAGGCACCATGTAGTGGCTGGGAATTGAACCTGTGTCCTCTAGAAGAGCAGCCAATGCGTTTAATGGAAGAGCTGTCTCTCCATCCTTGCTACCATCTTCTTAAAGACAGACTGTGGACCTCATGGAGCCTGGCAAAGAACCAGTATCAATCAGTGTTGAATAGATAGATACAAGTGAATGTTTGAAAAAGAGGCCAGACTGCCATCTGGCAAAATGTTATAAAGGGGAATGGGAGATTCTAATAGTTCTAAGGTCCAATATTCAACGTTCTCTGAATTTTGGCTGAAGATGCAGACTGAGGCTCCCCTTCGCCAACAGCCCATTCCCCAGCTAGCCGCCCCCGCCCTATGTCCTCTGAGTGTTTGTTGTCAGGGACTCACACGTACATGTTCTGAACATAACCCGGAAAGCAATTTACAAGAAATAATTGCTGGTCGATGCAAGCCTGGCAGCCTCCGTGAGCTCAGACTATTTGTTTGTGCGTCAGCTCGCAGGGTTTCCTCTCCCTGCTCTGTGCCCTGGGGGAAGGGGATCCTGTCTCCCGCGGTGGGCAATTAGGTTCTAAAGCTGGACTTTGACCAGCCAACCCTAGTGAAAAACCTGCTCAGGGTGTGCAAATTCAAACCAGAAAAGCTGAGCTGAGCGGGGGTGGGGCCTCTGTGTAGCCTGTGATTTATAGGCAGCCTCCCCCACCCCCCGCCCGCCCCGATTCTGTTCCACCCGTGTCCACCCCATAGACACGGGGTCCTGAGGAACAGATCCTACCAGATTCTTGGGCTCTGCTCTGTGTGGGGTCTCTGACCTCTGTGACCAGAGTCCACAAAGCTTGTCTTTGTTCTTCAGGGCCACTTGTACTGAGAGGGAGGTCCCAGGGCGGCGGCGGCGGCAGCAGCAGCAGCAGCTGGAACTTGTTAAAAATGCAAATCTGGGGACTCACTCCAGCCCGCCTGATTTAGGCAGGGGTGAGGCGTGAGGAACAGCAAGGCTGCTCTTTGTTTATAAGCCCTCACACCCAGTCCTGCTGGCGCAGGTCTGTAATTCTAGGTACTCCGGAAGTCGAGGCAGGAGGGTCACACATTCCAGGGAAAACGGAGAGACTCCCTGTCTCAAAATAGAGTACAAAAAAAGGTGGAGGTGCAGCTTGATGTAGGGAGCTTACCCGTCATATGTAAGGCCCTGGGGTCCCACCCTCAGCACCGAAACCAAACCAAAAGCCATCACTGATTCTAATGCAACCAGACACTTGAGAACTGTTACCCCAGACCCTTGCGCCTGCATTCTTAGGGTTTGCAACTGTTTCTCCCTCTCTGTGAACAGACAGATAGGCATTAGCTGATTGTTCCACTGTAGAAAATACTCAAAAAAAAAAAAAAAAAAAAAAAAAAAAAAAAAAAAAAAAAAAAAAAAAAAAAAGAATTTTACTGATGAGGTTATCAAGGACAAAGGAAATCTGTCCTGTAAATAATGTCATAACCCAATGTCAGTGACTAAACTGCGACTGTCACCCATTTTCTACACACACACACACACACACACACACATACATACGACACACTCATACACACACACTAACATACACACACATACACACACTCATACACATATACACACACTCAAACATAAACCCATACACACAGCGCACACACACACATGCACACACTCACACACATGCACACACTCACACATATACGTACACACAACACACATTCACACAGACACACACACAGAGTCACATACACAACCCACCCCGACCCCACTATGGTGTTCTTTGTAATAACTTGCAGTTCCTGGGCCACGCTGGGTTTTTCTGAACTGCTTTTGAACAGGCTGTACTGTGTCCGTATCTTCCTCTGACTCTGTCTGACCTGGAACTGACTCATCAAAGATGAGTCATCTCTGCTCCCTCCTGCAGCATGGCCACCACCAGAAGTCCCGTTGCCTTTTTGTGTGTGTCTGCTTCAGACTCCTTCTGAGCCCTAACAGCAGGCTTATTCTTTGTTTATAGCAATTGCACAGAGCCTGGTTTGGTATAGACACCACAGAGTATATGTTTAGTGGACTGAGGTGTTATATTCAGTGTGCTGAACATACCCATGTTCCCCCCCACCCCACCGCCCACCCCACACACTTCACCATGTCCCTTTTGCTGGCTGGCTAGGGACCTATGTCTAAGAATGACCTTCTCAGTGTTGCCAAAATCAGTAGCAGGTCACGCCATGGTGAAATGTCAAGAGCAGCTTCAGGGCCTCCCTGCTCTGCTTTGCACTTCCAGGCAAAGCAAAAAGCCTCTGTTAAAGGCAGGAGAACAGCTAGGAGAGAGATGGTGGCAGTGAGCTTCCTGCTTGCTGGTTCCTCTGCTATCGACTTAATAATAAAAACAAAATATTAGAGGCAAATGAATAATAATAATAATAGTAATATAATAGTAATAATAGTTAATTTAGGGCACTTACCCCTTTGCCAACACTTAGGTTTTTTTGTTTGTTTGTTTGTTTTTTGGAATAAATATCTTTCCCTATGCCTGAGCTATTATTAGCTATTATTATTCTCCTTGTTTATGAGAGAAATTGAGGCACAGGTTACATTGTGTCAGAAGCCAGTTCTGAAGGCGTGTGGAGGCGCACGCCTTTAATCCCAGCACTCAGGAGGCAGAGGCAGGCAGATCTTGGTGAGTTTGAGACCAGCCTGGTCTACAAAGTTCAGAATAGCCAAGGCAACATAGAGACACCCTGTCTCATTAAAAAAAAAAAACAAGAACAACAAAAAAACCCAACCCAAACCAAACCAAACCAAAAAATCCAAAACCAAAACAAACAAAACAGAAGCCAGCTCTGACACACGACAGATAAACTGAGGTGGGGGTGGAGTTGGCGGTTGATCACTCAGTAGACTTTTCTTCGAGGGAACAAAACTTTATTCTCTGGGCCAATGAAAGACTTTCTGGGGCTGGTGAAAAACTCTCTGCAGGGGAAATCTTATACACACACACACACACACACACACACACACACACACACACACAGAGAGAGAGAGAGAGAGAGGATGAAGCAAGCGCAACAACTTTATTTTTTCTCCTATAGCTTATATATACCAACAAAATCCTTCAAGCGGTATAAAATTCACAATGTGGTTACATTACATTTTTCTTTAAGTGAATGATTACAATGAGTATATGTAAGGAAAAAAGTGTTCCCCAATACCCTCACATGATCAAATGTTTTACATATTATGGGTGAAAAACAAATTATTCCCAGGAACCCACATGCTTTTGTAACTAAGCAACTTATTATAGATTAACAAAATGTAAGCAAGAAAGAAAAATTTCTCAGCCAGCTTCTCTTACTGGCAGGCTGCAATTTGTGGTTACAAAATAAAAAGGATCAATTATTTTACTATTTATATTAAAAAGTAATCTTATAAAAAAAATTTAAAAGAATCACAAACCTAAACTTTTATATAAAAAATAACCAGTCATTTCTATTTTAAATCCTCAAGGTACACACCTACTCATTAATAATTTTTTATTAAATCATATTAGGGAGCTGAAGGAAAAAATAAGTACAAGAAACTGATCGTCACCTTGATCACCAGCCCAGCGTTAGCCAGCGAGGCACATCAGCTAGTGTTGGTCAGGCTGCCATGGTTCTTGTTCCCCGACCTTAAAAACTCCCCAGTTTAACTATTAACATTGTGCCTTTCTCAACTTCAAATTGTCCCCTAAAATTTTTTTATATCAAAGTCATTAGCAAAAACATCTTATCCTAACTTTACTAACAACCTACTTCTCCAAGTTCTTTCTAAGGGTGGTGACACTACTAACAATCTCCATCTCTGAGTCCTTTCTGACGGTAGTGGATGAATCATTAATCTGCTGCAGCTGCAGTGCTTGAAAAAGATCAGTCACTGTTATTGTAAGCGCCAATGACACTGCCCGGTGCGGGGCTGGAAGCCCCTTCGCATGTTCATATACCTCACAGATTAGGAGTGATGTGACGACCGCGAGGACAGCAAACAGCAATGCTCCACAACAGCACGACGTCCTCAGGACACGTAGTCCTCCGGGCGCTGCCCCTCCGAGGCTCACCCATCGTGGTGTGCTCCATGAAGTCCTCAGGACACGTAGTCCTCCGGGCGCTGCCCCTCCGAGGCTCACCCATCGTGGTGTGCTCCATGAAGTCCTCAGGACACGAAGTCCTCAGGACACGTAGTCCTCCGGGTGCTGCCCCTCCGAGGCTCACCCATTGTGGTGTGCTCCATGAAGTCCTCAGGACACGTAGTCCTCGGGGCGCTGCCTCCCAAGGCTCACCCATCATGGTGTGCTCCATGAAGTCCTCAGGACACGAAGTCCTCAGGACACGTAGTCCTCCGGGCGCTGCCCTTCCAGGCTCACCCATCGTGGTTGTACGACCCCGTGGACTGTTTGTTCTTCCTCTCACACAGACCTCAACAATCTAGCAAATGGCAGAGTCAGGATTGTAACCTGACATCGGACTCCATCATCAGTTTATAAAATGACCATGTTACATTGAAACATTTAGAATTTTATTTATTTTATACATATGAATATACTTCAAAGGTTTATTTGTATTTATATGTATGTATATGCGGGTGCCTGAGGAGGCCAAAAGAGGGTGTCAGATCCTCTGGAGTTGCAGGCTGGTTTTGGATGTGAGTAATGGGAACTCAGGGCCTATGAAAAAGCAGGAAGGACTCTCTCATTTCTGAGACATTTCTCCAGGTCTATTTTGTTATTGTTGTTGTTGTTGTTGTTGTTTTAATAGAGTCTCTCCATAGCTCTGGCTGTCCTGGACTAGCTTTGTAGACAGGCTGGCCTCGAACGCACAGAGATCCTCCTGCCTCTGCCTCCCAAGTGCTGGTGGGAGCCATTAGATTTATTCATTTTCTTTTTTGTGTGAATATTTTGCGATGGTGTCTGTGTGTGTACCACATGTGTGCTCGGTGCCTACAGAGGTCAGAAGACAGCATCAGATCCTGAGAAACTGGAATTACAGATGGTTGTTACCCACCATTTGGGTGCTGGGGCTTGAACCTAGGTCCTTTGAAGACCAGCAAGTGCTCTTAGCTACTCAAACTCTTCTTCAGCTCCTGTCTGTCTGTCTGTCTGTCTGTCTGTCTGTCTATCTATCTATTCTATTTACTTACTTAAGACAATTTCACTATATAGCTCTGGCTGGCCTGGATCTTGCTATATAGGTGGCCTTGAACTCCTATAGATCTGTCTGCCTCTCTATTTTAAATTTTAGTTGTGTGTGTGTGTGTGTGTGTGTGTGTGTGTGTGTGTGTGTGTGTGTGTCTGTGTCTTTGTGTGTGGGCATGTGCACTTAAGTGCAGTGCCAAATGAGGCCAGAAGGAGGAGTTGGAGTTGCAGACAGCACTGCTTGATGCTGGTGCTGGGAAACTAACACAGTTCCTCTGTGAGAGCAGTGCAAGAACTACTGAGCCATCCCCCCCAGCCTCCTCATCTGGAATTCTAAAGTCTCAGGCCTGGTAGTATACATGTACACTTAATCCCAGCACAGAGACAGGTAGATCTCTGTGAATTCAAAGCCAGCCTGGTGTACATGGCATGTTCCAGGATAGCCCTTAGGTGTCATTCTTTTTAGTTTGTTAAGGCAATAATAATAATTGCAATGTGTGTTGTTGTTGTCGTTGCTGCTGTCATTGCCGTGTGTGTGTGTGTGTGTGTGTGTGTGTGTGTGTGTGTGTAAGCCAGAGGAGGGTATTGACTTCCTTGAAGCTGGAGTCACAGGTAGTTGTAAGCCACCCAATGTAGTGCTAAGAATCAAATGGGTTTTCTAGAAGAACAGCCAGAGTCTTAACCTTGGAGCATCACTCCAGCCCTTTGTTTGTTTGTTTGGAGACAGAGGCTCTCTCTTGGCTTGGACCTGGACCTCAGTAGGCTAGGTGGACTGGCCAGCAAGCCCCTGGGATCCCCCTGTCTTTGCCTCCCAACACTGGGATTACAAGCAGAGCCACCACCTGCCTTTTTGAGTGGGTTCTTGCGCAGCATGCATTTTTACCAACTGAGCCGTCTTCCCTGCTCCCATTGAGCCTTTTATTTTTTACTTTTGCTTTGAGACAGGGTCTCATGAAGTTTTCTCATCTGGCTTTGAACTTTGACTCCTGGGCATCCCAAGTGATTTAGATGACAGGTCTACCCCTCCTGGCTCAGCTTAAATGGATCACTTTAAATATTCTTTTTTTTTTTCCCCCATGACAGGGTTTCTCTGGGTAAACTTGGCTGTCTGTCTTGGACTTGCTTTGTAGACCAGGCTGACTTTGAACTCAGAGATCTGCCTGCCTCTGCCTCCCGAGTACTGGGATTAAAGGTGTGCACTAACACACCCGGCCCCCAGATCACTTTCTTAAACGCTTTAAATAACTAGCAAGAAAGCAGAAAGTTAGTGACTGTCAAGGCCACTTGGGTTGAGTGGCTCAGTCTACCCTGTGGGGCTGGTATTTTGGTGTGATAATTATTCTTTTTCTCACTCATTTACTTAAAAATTAATGTGTGTGTGTGTGTGAGAGAGAGAAAGAGAGAGAGAGAGGGAGGGAGGGAGGGGGAGAGAGAGAGAGAGAGAGAGAGAGAGAGAGAGAGAGAGAGAGAGAGAGAAAACGCATCTGTAAATGTGGAGGTCAGAGGACAATTTAGAGGAGTCTATTTGACTATTCTTTCCTTTTATCACGTGGGTTCCATGGACTAAAGTCAGGTCATCATGCTTGGCTGCAAGTCCCTTTACTTGCTGAGCCATTTCACCAGCCCTCCCTCATTCATTCATTCTTTTGTTCTGGTTTGTATTTTGTTGCTGTTACTGTGTTTGTTTTTACAAGACAGGGTTTCTCTGTTTAGCCCTGGTGTTCCTGGAACTTGATTTGTAGACCAGACTGGCCTTGAATTCAAATAGATCTGCCTGCTAAAAGCCCGTGCCACCATGACTGACTTGTTTGTTTGTTTGTTTGTTTTTCAAGACAGGGTTTCTTCGTGTAGCCCTGGCTGTCTAGCAATTCCCTCTGTGCACCAGCTTGGCCTCAAACTCATACCTGCCTCTGCTAGGATTAAAGGCGTGCGTCACCACTGACCAAGCCACTCGTTTCATTCTTTTATCTATCTGAGAAACTCTGATGGTGGGGCCCTGTACCGTGTTGAGTGGCTCACTCCAGGGCAGGTGGAGTGATGGACAGGTAGATTACCCCTCTGAGTGGGGATCCCCATCCTAGCGACCTACTCTGGGGCAGAGAAACCGCATTATATCCGAGTCAGGGCTCCTTGGGAGATGGGCTCTCTGAGCCTCCACAAACTCAGGTTTCTGAATTGTGTGATGTAGCTTCTAACCCCCTTTCCCTCATTAGATGACTCACACCCAACTTCTGCAGGTCCTAAGTTGGTCAGGCCGAACAAGCAGCTGGAGCCTCAATATGACCTTGGTGCTTTTGTTGGGGAAAGCCCTCATTTATCCCACGAGGCTCCAAAGTTAGGCTACCCTCCTCTCCCCACCCCCCTTTCACCAAAAGACACTCCAGAAGGATGGTACAGAGACGTTTATTGGATGTTCATGGCGCTGGCCCATATGAGTCAGAAGTGGGGACTGAGGCCCCTTCGGGGCTGCCTGGAATGTGGCTAGTGGCCACTGTGGCCATGAAGTGGTGCTGGAGGAGACAGCTGGGGCCCACGGTCTGCCTCTCATTGCTTTCCAGATGCGGGTTCAAGGAGTAACTTTGCCTGGGACGGCTTATCCCTGGCTCCTCCATCGTGATTACTGTGTTCAAATGTTGGTGGTCAGGTGACATCTCCTTGGAGCCTGAAAAACAGCAGTCTGAGGTGACTTTCTCCTGCGGCCCATTCTCCACCACAGCGTCACACCCCTGGCCAACTTCTCGGTGATTACCTGAGTGTCTCATGCTCTTCACACAACAAATCACTGTTAACAATATATCACATCACACAGTAGGAACGGCCCATGTTTCTCTTGAGTAGGGGAGGCCACTGCTAGGAGAGGAAGGGCTGGCTTTCACCATAGCTTTAGGAGGGTTAAAAAGCCATTAAAAAATTACAAGTCCGTTTTCTAAACGAGAACACAGGATTTAAAAAATTTTTTTATTTATTTAAATTTAATTTAATTTAATTTTTTATTTTTCAAGACAGGGCTTTTCTGTATAGCCCTGGCTGTTCTGGACTTGCTTTGTAGAACAGGCTAGCCTTGAACTCATAGCGATCCGTCTGCCTCTGCCTCCCTGACTGCTAGGATTAAAGGTGTGTGCCACTACACCCAGCCAGGACACAGGATTGTTATATAGCCAGCATGCAGAGGAGTCCTGGCTATTTGTAAAACATCTGTTGTTCTCTGCTTTAAGAACAGAGTCTAGGGGCTGGAGAAAAGGCTCAGAGGTTAAGAGCACTTGCTTTTCTTCCAGAGGTCCTGAGTTCAATTCCCAGCAACTACATGGTGGCTCACAACCATCTGTAATATGATTCAATGCCCTCTTCTGGTGTACATGAAGACAGCGTTCTCATATACATAAAAATAAATAAATCTTAAAAAAAAAAAAAAAAAAAAAAGATCAGAGTCTAGGGCTGGAGAGATGGCTCAGTAGCTAAGAGCCTGCTCTTGCAAAGGACCTGGGTTTGACTCCCAGCACCCATATAGTGACTCACCACTGTCTGTAACTCCAGTTCCAGGGAATCCAATGCCTTCTTCTAACCTCTGTGGCACCAGACATGCATGAGGCCAGCAGGTAAACATGCAGGCAAAACACTCATACACATAAAATAAGATAAATAAAGCTGAAAGAAGAACCGATTGTAGTTGTGTGTGCTGCACACTCCTGTGATCCCAGCGCCTGGAAGCAGAGGATAGAGGGTCCCAAAAATGTGAGGCTAGCCTGGGCTACAGAGTGTGATCTTAACTCAAAAACCAAACCAACCAAAGATTCTTCTCTTCTCTTCCTTGACTCCCTTTTTCTCTGCCTCTCGTGCCTGAGCTAGGAAGGAAGCTCACCTGGCCTTTGACCCGCAACCCATTAGTGACATTTTCTCTTCCTTTCCTGTCACTACATCCCATGGTCACTTTTAAATCCTATGGTCACCTGCACAGTGGTGGCAAACACTTTTGATCTCAGCACTCGGGAGGCAGAGGCAGGCAGATCTTCACACTGGAGGCCAGCCTGGTGCTCAGAGCAAATTCCAAGACAGCTAGGGCTACACAGAGAAACCCTGTCTCAAAATTCCAGATAAAAACTGGGCATGGTGGTGCACACCTTTAATCCCAGCGCTCGGGAGGCAGAAGTGGGCAGACTGCTGTGAGTTTGAGGTCAGCCTGGTCTACAAAGCGAGTCCAGGATAGCCAAGGCTACACAGAGAAACCCTGTCTTGAAAAACAAAAACAAAATGAGAGCTACTTAGGGCTAAAGGTACAGCAAAGTTTAGCATATGTAGGGAACAAATAAAGGGGGGGGGTGGCACTTGATTGATAATGCCATGAATTTAAGACTAAGTAGGAACTATGTAAACACCATCTCTAATCTTTTCAAAAGTTACTTTACAGATCGGATAGGACCCAGAGCACAGATTTGCCTAGTGGCAAACCACGAGGCTTAGGCTGGAGCCGTCACCCTCCAATTGCCTGCCAAAATGACAAACACAAAGGGAAAGAGGAGAGCCACCTCATAGGTGTTCTCTGCGCTTTTTAGAAAGCCTGGGGCTGTCCTTTGGCCCTGTGTATGTGAATCTGCAAGTAAGGTGACATTGTGACATCAAGGAAATAGGCACTGTTCAAAAGGAATGCCCCACAGGTATTACCAGGGCCAAACTGGCAGAGTCTACCGTGTTACCCAGGATGCTGTGCTGGGCTTGTGAAACATAATAAGAGCTAACAAAGCATTGTGCTTGTTTGTTTGGGATTTTTTGAGACAGGGTCTCTCTGTGTAGCCTTGGCTGTCCTGGACTTGCTTTGTAGACCAGGCTGGCCTTGAACTCACAGCAACCTGCCTGCTTCTGCCTCCTGAGTGCCGGGATTAAAGGCGTGCGCCACCACACCTGGCTTTAACAAAGCATTGTGAACAATGAAGGGAAATAAACCCAAGAGGAAGGTGCCTGGGTCCAACTCAAGAGCCAGCCCGTTCCTGTCTCTGTGTGTCAATGGAAACAAAGCTAAAGCTGCTGGAGGCTATTCCTTATGAATTCATGGCTTAGTAGGTATTAAAAAATGATAATAAAAGGCCTCTAAATGGTCAAAAACAAGAACAGAGGCCTGGAGAAATGGTTCAGCAGCGAGGAGTACTTGCTCCTGTCCTAGAGGACACAGTTAGGTTCTCAGCACATCAGGCCACCAACAAGGCCTGTAACTCCAGCTCCAGGAAATCCCATGCCCCCTTCTTGCCGACATAGGCGGTATATATCCGTATGCACAAACCCACACACAGACACATACCTATAAACATAGCTAAAAGATACTTTCCAAAAATCAAAAAGAAATAAAAATCAGAGGAACCATGCCATGAGAGCAGAAAACCAATATTAGATCCAGGGCAGCTATCCACTTTCTCTGAGGGCCTCGGTCATGGGCATTGTTCCCTGGAGCCCTCAGTTTGAATTTGGGATGGGCCTGTGGTGACCGGCCTAGAGTAGGTTCTTTCCCTCTTGGAGATGAGTCAGGATGACTCACCATTGATGCCTGCGACTAACGCTGTGCTTCACAGGTGTCACTCCAAGTGTGCTTGGTCAAGAAGCAGAGGGATGGGGGGGGGGGGGGGGGGGTGCTGAGCCCTCCAAAAGGTGTGGGTGGGATGGGAGGGAGCACGGTACTGGTGGAAGTCACCATGAAGTGTCGGGCAGCTGTTGTAGAGGAATGCCTGGAGCCTGAAAGACAAAGGCCCAACCAGACCACGAGCTGGCCTGGGGACTTGAGTGAATGGCTGCTTCTCTCTGGGCTTCTGTGTCCTCTCTGGATGACAAGACCATCAGAACTGGTTCTCCGGGTCCCTGGGCGTGATGGACAGGGAGAATGGCTCACTAACGGCCTCCTCCCAGAGGAAAATGATTTTGATTTTTCTGGTCTCATTAAACGGGCCTGGGTTGGGACATCATCTCTGGCCTCACTTCACAGAGTAGAAAACAGCCACCTGCTAGAGAAGTGGAGCAAATTAAGTGCGACTGTGTTTGAAGCCCCCAGCACAGGGCAGCACATGACAGCAGGACCTCGGTCACCCTTCTGATCTAGTTGGCTTCTCAGAAAGAGCTCCATTAGAGAAGTTACTGGGGCGGTATGGAAGTCTGTCTCCGAGGGACAGGCGTGCTCTGCGGTGTGAGGCGTGTGAGGCCTTGCATTAGCTCCTCAGCGCAGGGAGGAATGGAAAGAAAGGAGGGAGGGAGGGAGGGAAAGAGGAACAGATTCTATCTTTATTGCATGTCAGATCTGAGGGATGGGATGGGATGGGGGATGGGCAGGATCCCGAGCATGGGAGGGAAAGTGTGTTTGAAGTAGCTTTTTCATGGCCACTTGCCAAGGCACCTGTCACACCACTCTTGCCTGCCCCATCATTCAGAGAGATAAAGACTGTGCGCGCGCATGCAAACACACACACACACACACACACACACACACACACACACACACACACAGTGCAATGATTACACTGGAAAGCCTGGGAGATCTGGTTGGCATCTCCAACACACACAAGCTCACTCTCTGTGGGGACCTGGTCATGTCCCCTGCCCAGTCTTATTCTTTTTCCTCCTGTAAAATGGGAGCCATGATCTCTCCTGTCTTACCAAAGAGCAAGACAGCAAAGCAAATAGAAGCAGGAGTCTATAAGGGGGGGGCAGGTCTGGTAAATACAAAACCGTGGGCCTATACACCATCTCAGATGCTTCTGGCCTGACACTGTGGCTGCAGAGGGAAGGGAAGGGCGACAGGATGAAGACTGCACTAACGTAGAGCTACACTTGTGCAAGAGGCAGACAGAAGAACGAGACCATTTAGTAAAAGGTCGGGGCATGCAGCTTAAAAAGTAAGAAACAAAAAGCAAGAGCACGTGCTATCTCAAACCTTGGTGACTGAATAGTTTGGATGGTAACTGGGTACCAGGAAGCAGGCGCGTGGTCTCCATCTACACGGGCAAGAATGATCTATATGACTCTTAGCCACAAAAGCTGGGGCAGGAGCAGGGAGGAACAGGGAGACCTGGAGCAGCCACAGTTTGGGCTTGATGGCATGACAAGATGACTTGAGACACGTTGGAACCCTAGGACCACAGTCTATACACTGTGACCCTTGGGGCAGTGTATCCAGTGTCTCTGACACGCGGCTGTCACAGCTGTATGTGGGTGATGCTAACCTCACCAGGGCAGCTGAGAAGGTTAAATGAGATAGTATGTGCGCAGTTTCAGAGCATCTGGCCCGTAAGAGGGGAATCTCCTTTCTCAGCAGCAGGGTTTGTGATAGAGTTTATCAGTCACCCACTCACTAGGTGACCTGAACCTCAGTTCCCTCATCTGTACAATGGAAGTGGTCACAACCGTCCCTGCTCAGTTACCTTGTGCTGATAAACTTCTAGTTGGTTTTCTCTGTGACAGGCTGTCCTGACATCTGCTGTACATGTCTTCTCCTAAAGGATGGACCATCAGACGTAGAACTGCTAAATTACAGGGCATACATGTTTTTAGTGTCAGGAGGCATTGCCAAATGGCTCTACAGAGTTGTTGAGCTAATTTATATCCCTCCAACTTTCTCACTATTAGTTTGACCCACTTCTGAACTTTTGTCAGCATTCTTTTTATTTATTTATTTATTTTAAGATTTCTTTCTTTCTTTTTTTTTTTTTTTAAATGTGTGTTTGTTTGCCCATATATATGTAGGTGCACTATGTGTGTGTAGTGCCCTTACAAGGTGTCAGATTCCCGGGAGCTAGAGTTAAAGGAGGTTGTGAGGTACCATGTGGGTGCTGGGAATTGAACCTGGGCCCTCTAGGACTGTTTAGCCATTTCTTAACTGCTAAGCCATTTCTCCAGCCCCAGTGTCTTTTTGATTTTTAAGGCATATCATGCTTTTCTATAATCATCATCATTATTGTATTGCGATGATGATGATGATGGTGATGGTGTGTGTGTGTGTGTGTGTGTGTGTGTGTGTGTGTGTGTGTGTGTGTGTGAGCACATGTGCCATGGTGTGTTTAGAGGTGAGATGACTACTCTGCCAAGTCAGGCCTCTCTTACCTTTACAGAGGTCCCAGGGATTTAACTCAGTTGTCAGGTTTGCTGAGCCACCTCACCAGTCCAAAGGGGCTACCATTCTTACATTGCATAGTCCTGATTATTAAGGCTGATAATCTTTTTGTGTGCATTGTGAATTTTGTTCTTGTGGCTGTTTGTTTGTTCGAGATTGTCTCAGGCTGGACTCGAGCTTGATACATACATAACCAAGGGCAGCAGTGAACTCCTGATCCTTCTATTCCTACCTCCCAAGGGCTGGTATTACAGGCATGGTATTACCAGGCTCGTACTGGGCTTTTATACGGCTGCTGCCGCCACTGCTGCCGCCACTGCCGCCGCCGCCGCCGCCGCCGCCGCCGCCGCCGCCGCTACTCCTACTCTTTCCTCACTGTTTAACGATGTGTCGATATATTCTGGATATCGGTCCCATCTTATTTTATTTTATTTTTTTTTTAATTTTTTTTTTTCCATCTTATTTTATATACAGCAAGTCCTGCTTGTCCACAGTAGCTATGTAGCTGCGTTCTATAGCATCGCCACAAACAGCCAATGCTAAAACACTGCTGCTAAGATAGACTTGGGAGCAACTTGGGCCTGTAAGGGGGAGTAGGAGCTCAAGAGAGTTCCAGGCTAGCCTGGGCAATATGAGACTCTGTCTTCTAGGGAGAATATGATGCGGTTTCTGTGTGCATTTGGATATATTTATGTCAAACAATCAATATTTAACTTTGGCTTTATGTGCTGTTGATTAAAGACACCCGATTTAATATATGTTTCTCTTAAAAAATGTTTGTTTTTATGTGTATGAGTGTTTTGCCTGCATCTATGTCTGTGTACCGTGTGCATGCCAGGTGTTCTAAGAGACCGGAAGAGGGTATCAAATCTCCTGGAACTGAAGTTATAGGTGGTTGTGAGCAGCCATGTGGGTGCTGGGAAATCTAACCCAGGTCCTCTGGAAGAGTAGCCAGCCAGGCATGCTGGGCACATGCCTTTAATCCCAGCACTTGGGAGGCAGAGGCTGGCAGATTGATGTGAGGCCAACCTGGTCTACACAGCGAGTCCAGGACAGCCAAGGCTACACAGAGAAACCTGTCTCAAAATCAAACAAACAAAAACCCAAAACCCAAAACCCAAAAACCAAAACCAAAACCAAAACAAAAACAAAAAGACCCCCAAAACCAACCAACCAACCAACCAAACAGAAATAGTAGACAGTGTTCTTAACTGCTGAGGCATATCTCCAGTCCCATGATTTTTTTTTTTTTTTTTTTTTTTTTTTTTTTTGAGACAGGGTTTCTTTGTGTAGCCTTGGCTGTTCTGGACTCATTTTGTAGACCAGATTGGCCTTGAATTCACAGCAATCCACCTGCCTCTGCCTCCCAAGTGCTGGGATTAAAGGCGAGTACCACCACGCCCAGTTCAGTCCCATGACTTAAAATATATTTTTGATTTATTAACATTGAACTCACATCCAATGCCCTGAAACTCATGTCTAGACATTTAGCACTCTGTGTACGTCACAAAGCACAACACAACGTTCTGCTTGGGGGCACTTCAGAACTGTCTCCGGAGGCATTTCAACAGGGAGACCATCCGTAAACATCACACACATGGCACAAAATGGTTCCAGATGGGCACAAAGAGGACATGTGCTTACAGAGTGTGGCCTTGATTGACATTATCTGGGGACATGCGCACCTCAAATTTATGTCACTTGGTACATATTCACATCTGTAATAACCTCATAAGTATTTCAGATACTTATTTCGCGGTTACAAATCCCTTTTAGCAAGTAGGCAAGTTAAAAGCACACAACCTGAGGATGGACAGGACTGACTATGAGAACAGATGCTCACACTCCCCAGTCCTCGTTCCCTGCAGCCCCTCCTTGGTTTTTAACTTTATATATGATGACTTATATCGTTTTTATTTGATTTAGGCAAATTTGTCAATTTGTTCTTCTGCTCAGGATTTTTTCCCAACTCTACAGGCAGCCAGTGGAAGCATTCCACTCCCAACAGTCTTCAGGGTACAAGAAGGCTGTTTCTTGTTGCCTTTAAATTAGAAAATTAATCTCTTGGCCAGGTGTGGTGGCACACATCTTTAATCCCAGCACTTGGAGGCAAAGGCAGGTGGATGTCTGTGAGTTTGAGGCCAGCCAGGTCTACAAATCAAGTCCAGAACAGCCAGAACTACAAGAGAAACCCTGTCTTGACAAACAAAAAACAGCTGAGTGTGGTGGTACATGCCTTTAATCCCAGCACTTGGGAGGCAGAGGCAGGTGGATTGCTATGGGTTCAAGGCTAGCCTTGTCTACAAAGCAAGTCTAGGACAGCCAAGGCCACACAGAGAACCCTGTCTTGAAAAACAAAAACAAAACCAACCAGACCAAAAAAAAAAAACCAAAAAAACCAACCATCAAAAAAAAATTAATCTCGGGCTGGAGAGATGGCTCAGCAGTTAAGAGCACTGACTGCTCTTCCAGAGGTCCTGAGTTCAATTCCCAGCAACCACATGGTGGCTCACAACCATCTACACTGAGATCTGATATGTACTGATTACACAATAAATAAATCTTTAAAAACAAAAGAAATTAATCTTTTAAAAACACTAGCATGCAGAGCTCTCCGTCTCCCCCTGAGACTGAGGTATTACCCACCTCTGCCAGCCTGATGCTTGCCACCTTTGCTTACGGACCTCCTCTGTCTTCCTGGCCCTGTTCCCTGTACTTACACATGCACAGCCCATGGTTAGTGGGTGGAAGAGTATGCCTCTGGGAGGGAAGGCATGGGCGGGATCTCATTTGAGCAAGGCCCCAGCTCAGCTCACCTGTGAAGTGGAGACGACACCCACCTTGGCTGCTGTGCACTCAACTGTATCGAGAACTCTTTGGCCATCATGGACTTGGATGTCCCACATTTCCTTATCAGAGGTTATGAAGTGTGCAGTATGGCCTTAAGAAAGGGCAATGCTTTTTTTTGTTTTTTGTTTTTGGGTTTTTTTTTTTTTTTGTCCTCTTCTGAGGTTCTCAGTGGCCCATGGTAATGAAGGGTTAGTACAGCAGATTATGAACAATAGAATCCCCCTGTATTCAGTTTCTGATCAAATGTTGATCAAATGTTGAGAAACAGTAAGTTTGTCTGAGTAGTTCTGTTTTGCTTGGGAGAATATGCATATCAGTTTGCACTCCCTAAGGCTAGAATGAAAACACTGTCTTAGAAAAACCCAGCCACTCAGAGAGCTGATAAGGGCTGAGCACAGGAGGGGTTTGGGTCAGAAAGATTCAGCCCACAGACCGCCTGGGCAGTGTGAATGTTCCAGAACAGTCAGAGGGCAAATGATCTACATCTCATTTCTTTCTCACCTTCCTTTCATTTTTCTTTCTTTCTTTCCCTCCTAGGAGATGGGGTCTCACTGTGTAGACAAGATTGGCTCAATCTCACCTAGATCTGCCTACTTCTGCCTTCTGGGGAGATGGGACTAAAAGTGTGCCCTCCCATGCCTGGCCCTCCAGACCGCATTTCTTTCTTTTCTTTTTCTTTTTCTTTTCTTTTTTTTTTTTTTTTAGGTTTTTGAGACAGGGTTTCTCTGGGTATCCCTGGCTGTCCTGGAGTCTCTTTGTAGACCGAGCTGGCCTCGAACTCACAGTGACCCACCCGCCTCTGCCTCCCAAGTGCTGGGATTAAAGGGGTGCTCCCACCTGGCTCAGACAGCGTTTCCAATTACCTCTCCTCCATAAGGAAAGGTTTGAGCCTGTTCATGACATGGGCATCATGTAGCTTCCTTCTTACCTGTTGTCTCTAAACTTAAGCCGGGGTCCAGCTTGGTGTGAGGTTTTGAGCTGATGAACAGGCAGCAGAGCACACAGGCAGTGACGATGAAGGCCAGGAGGACCACGGCTGCCGTGGAGAGGCCCACAAGAGCTCCGATGCTGGGGAGAGAAGACCACAGAGGGCTGAGTGCTGGGGCCTACAGGGGCAGGGTGGTCCAAAAAACCAGATATGTGAGTGGTAGGCATCAGCTGGTGTCTGAGGAATCAGTGAGAGGTCGTCTTCTGGTTTCTATTTTTGTTTTGTTTTTTGTTTTTTGAGACAGGGTTTCTCTGTGTAGCCTTGGCTGTCCTGGACTCGCTTTGTAGACCAGGCTGGTCTCGAACTCACAGCGATCCGCCTGCCTCTGCCTCCCGAGTGCTGGGATTAAAGGTGTGCGCTACCACGCCTGGCTCTGTCTTCTGGTTTCTAAAAATGTGTGTGTGTGTGTGTGTGTGTGTGTGTGTGTGTGTGTGTGTGTGTATGTACCTTCTTCCTGCCAAGTACATTCAGACACACTAATGCATGGATATAAATATATATACATGTCCTTACAAGATAATGTAAGGTGAAAATAGAAAGACAATACTAGACACAAAGTTTAGCCCAAACTTAACTAACCAAACACACACACACACACACACACACACACACACACACACACACACACGTTACAGGAAAATATACCAAACTATTATCAAGCTGCCTCTAGGTATAATGCAGGCTGTAGATATTCTAGCTATAGCCCCCTTGGGTCCTATCATTGTGGAATATTCAGCACAGGGTTTCAGTTGCCAGCATCTGTATCTCTTTGTCCAAGAACTTTCTTAGACACAGAACAAAACTCTATCTGCTCATTGAACAGGTCAGAAGGGTAGGATGGATAATTAATGCTTCCCTTCCTTGACCAGCCCACAGCCACAGTGGTATATATGTACCCAGCTCTGGCGGGATAACTCTGAGGTATACACTGTAGGCTGACCAGCAGAGGCTGAGCGCTGGTCACCTCTGTGTGACTTCTTGGTAACATAACCTATTCTTGGTGCTTTCTCTCTCTGTTTCGTTTTCCTATCCTCTACCAGTGTTTTCCGGGGTCACTTTCCATAAAAACTACATAGCCAGGTGTACTCCCAATACTTGGGGTGCAGGGACAGGTGGATCTCTGTGATTTTAAGACCATCCTGGTCTACATAGCAAGTTCTACAACAGCCAGGGCCACGCAGAGAGACCCTGTCTCAAACACCAACCAAACAACAAAAGCTATTTGTTATCAGCTCTTCATCTTAGAGCACAAACTAACACATTGTAGCTTCGCCCCCCTCCCCCTCCCCCCGACCCCACGCACTCCACCCCCACCCCCGCCATGCCACTTTTAAATCCTTTTGTTTCTGTCCTTTTCCCCATTGAATATGTGGTGTTTTTTAGTTCTTGTCCATACTTTGAACAGTTATCTTGGGCCAGGGAGATAACTTACATGGTGAAGTGCTTGCTTGACTTGCAAGCATGAGGACCCAAGTTCAACACCAGATTCCACATGGCAGTGCACACTTATAACCCAAGTACTGCAGACATGGAGGCACGAGGAAGCCCAGGCCCACTGGCCAGCCAGCCTAGCCTAACTGATGAGCTCAAGCCTAATGGGAGACTTCGCCTCAAGGGAGGTGGATGGTGCTCTGGAGAATCACATCAGAGATTGCTGGGCTCTACACATGCATATGCCCCTGTGCACACATACGTACACACACATGTGCACACACATGCACATGTTCGTGGTGGCATATGAGTAAGGTGAGATGGTGTTGCAGCTGGTAGACCTGTGTGCAGAGGAAGACTTCCCTTTTTTTTTTAAGATTTTGTTTATTATGTATACAATGTTGTGTCTGCACGTATACCTGAACACCAGAAGAGGGCACCAGATCTCATAATAGATGGTTGTGAGCCACCATGTGGTTGTTGGGAATTGAACTCAGGACCTCTGGAAGAGCAGCCAGTGCTCTTAACCGCTGAGCCATCTCTCTAGCCCCGGACTTCCCTCTTTATGAAAGACAACTATGAGCACCAGGATGGCAGAGTGGTCTCTCAGAGAGAACATTTGTGGAATGCATGAGAAGACTGGAGGATGTGTCCCAAACTGGAGGTGAGTTAGGGAGCAAATGCAGCTCCGAAGTGGGTTGTCCCTGGTGTTCTGTCTGAGGACTGAAGGAAGAGAGAGAGGAGGCCCTAAGAGGGAAACTCTGATTTCAGTGCCAGATGGACTTAAAAGGACCAGAGTTGTCTGGTGGGAGAGGCACTGCCTCTTGGGGGTGTGTGGGGGGGGCGCAGCCTGGGGGGTGAGTTCCTCCTGAGAACCCGTTAGCACAGGACAGACAGCTGTCTCTCCATGAAGTCAGAGTCCTGCTCTGCCAGAAACCAAACTAGAGGCCTCTGCTCTTAGGAGATTTTGCTGTACTGACTCTGAAAGACAAAGACCCACTGTGACCCCTCCTGTCCCCCCGCAAGAAAGTAGTGAAGGAGCAGCAGCCGGCTTCGAGATCGGGGTACTTTTCAAAGTTTGAAACCTGAGTCTGTCATACATAAGGGGAAATATCCCCTTGCTTTTCTGATCCTCATGTGTCACAGCTCCTGCCTCACCAGGTGGCCTGTAAGGGTGAGGTGGGATGGTGTTTGCCATAGCTGACCACCAGCTCTACGCTTCAGGAAGGCTACTGCCCTCCGGCTCATATTCTGGAGAAAGAATGGAGAAGGAAGGAGGTTTTGGCACCTGGGCCAGATAGTGTGGTTACACCAGCTTCCCTCTATGGGATGTCTTCTTTTCCTGAGGTGGTTGGCTTTTAAAGATGGCTTTTCCCCCCCTCAAACACACACTCTCTCTAAGGATACAGTGTTTACCTGGAGATTTATACGCTTGTAGGAGTGATATTTCATGAAAAGGGCCAAATGAACTTTGGGGAAAACAAGGTCTCCTTACTGCAGTGCTGGGGGCTCTGTCCGAAGCACATGTGGTCCAGGTGTCCTGAGGACCCTTAGCCCTATGCTTTGTAACTGTCTTGATGTTTATTAACTATGTCGTGTTAGAACTCAGGAAGTGGGCTCAGCAGTTAAAGCCACTGGCTGCTCGGCCAGAGGACCAGGGTTCCATCCCTAGCACTCACACGTGACAACTCACAATCTTCTGTAACTCCAGCATCAGGGGATCTTTCACCCTCTTCTGACCTCTGCAGGCACCGTGTGTATGTGCTGCACAGGTACACGTGTGTGCAAAACACCCCTCCCCAACCACACCCGCCTCCACACACACACAAAAGAACCCAGGAAGTCACTTCACACACTGGAACCTTTCAGCTGCTTTTGGGGGTCACACTGACAGCAGGATCTGACCTTATCCTGTCTGACCTTCCACTGAAAACCTCTCTAAGAAGCTAAAGCATTCCACAGGAGAGGGTTTCCAAGGCAACAGGAGGGTCACAAGAAGTGATCAGATAAGGGAGTGATGGAAGAGGAAAGGATTACCAGTTGGGGGCCCAGGGGGTGACTCATCTCTGCATCCTAAGGGCCAGCCTAGTAGTCAGAGACCACAGAGTCAGCAAATGTTTTGGAGGGAGGTGAGTACAACAGCTACAGGAAGCGGGAAAGGTTCAGACAACTGTTAAACAGGACAAGACTGGGTTTGGGGTCAGGCAAGCCTAAGTTTTCATCTCAGCTCTGCCATTTCTCACTGGGGTGCTCCCAATAAGAACCCCTCTTGAGTCTCTCCATGGAGCAATGTCTTAGGGCTGTGTGTGTGTGGCGAAGTGTGTAGCCCATCCTAAGCCGCGTTCTCTAAATCAAGTCTGCTGTGATAGCGCCAGGAGGCGGCGCTCGCTTTCAGACTCTGAGCTTTGCACCCCACCCTTACAGACGAAAAGGGGGCTCTTTTCCACTCTTTACCTACTCAATGCACTGAGCACCTTCACCTGCACCACACATGACGTCACCCCCTCCCTACACTCTGTCTCCTACGAGGCAAGCATGAACACTGCTCTTTACCTTTTTATTTATTTTTTTGAGACAGGATCTCGTTGTGCACTCAAGTCTGGCCTCGAACTCAAAGAGAGCTGCCTGCCTCTGATTCCCAGAGTGCTGGGATTACAGGAGAGCACCACCTCGCCCTGATAAATCTGTGGTTTTCAACTTGTGGGGGTCGAATGACTCTTAGGGTCACCTAAGACCCTCAGAAGACATAAATATTTACATTATGATTCATAAGAATAGCAAAATTACAGTTATGAAGCAGCCCAAGGCCCTGGGTTTAATATTCTCTCTCTCTCTCTCTCTCTCTCTCTCTCTCTCTCCTCTCTCTCCCCCCCCCTCCTCTCTCTCTCCTCCTCTCTCTCTCTCCTCTCTTCCTTCCTCTCTCTCTCTCTCTCTCTCTCTTTTCGAGACAGGGTTTCTCTGTGTAGTCTTGGCTGTCCTGGACTCGCTTTGTAGACCAGGCTGGCCTCGAACTCACAGAGATCCTCCTGCCTCTGCCTCCCAAATGCTGGGATTAAATGCGTGCACCACCACCACCCAGACAGCCAGGCAGATTCTCACAACAAGAACAATGGAAGATCCTCTTGCAGGGAGTAATTGACTTTTGTGTCCCTCAGTGCCTTGAATGGGTGAATACTTGAGAATAGAAAACAAATTAGTATGATTCCTTGGGTGTTTATACAGCAGCCAAAATATGCAGGCTATGGTATCTGGTCATTTGAAAATGTTTTAGAATTACAGATTGGACACCTTAGAAAAAACAATTTTTGGCTGGGCGGTGGTGGTGCACGCCTTTAATCCCAGCACTTAGGAGGCAGAGGCAGGAGGATCTCTGTGAGTTCCAGGCCAGCCTGGTCTACAGAGAGAGTCCAGGACAGCCAAGACTACACAGAGAAACCCTGTCTCGAAAAAAAAGGGGGTGGGGACAAAAGAGAAAAGAAAAAGCAATCTTTGTAGTTGTAATTGGCACATATCAAGTTGTTTTCATCTCTCTTTTGGTCTTTGCCTCTGTCTTAATCAGAAACGGAAACAATGATTGGTCATTTCCCCCATTTGGTGGGTAAAGAGACAGAAAGACTCGGAGACACTTCAGCAGCTTCTGATGCCCTGTTCCTATCCCGGAAGCACACAGTCTGCTTACACACTGTTAGGGGACAAAACTCTGGATGACCCCACTCCAGTTTTGCTGACACCTCTTTCCCAGAGCAGGCTGAGGGCCTTTGGGAACTCAGGGGGATCAAGACCCACTGCCCTCCAACCTCATACTTAGGGTTCAGGATTGTCAAAGTCGACCCAAGCAACCCTGTCCCTGAGCAGCCAGGGAAAAGGAAGTGCTTACACCCAGGCCACACTTTACTGAGTGGCTGGAGCTGGCGTCTGCTGGGGCATGATGCCACTGTGTCACACTGAACTTGCAGGAAGCCCTGACCTCCGTGTTTTTGCTTTAGTGCGAGCATAGGGTACACCCCCAGGACTCAACGGAGAGGACAGGGAAGGGCTGAGATGGGGTTGGATGGATTGCCGCATCCGGTGAGGATGAAGGTTTGAGAATGTGGTTTGCATGCAGGTCTAGAGCCTATTAAAGTAAACAGCTGAGGTGGCTAACAAGCAGGCTTGAGGAGTGGGAAGTGGTGGGGAGTGGTAGGGGGTGAGGCAGGTGACAGAGTTAGGACCTGGGTAGGAATATGGAGTTCATAAAGCTGGGGGTGAGGTTGGAGACGGTATCAGGAACAGTGCCCAAATGGGTGGACGTCTGTGTGAGGACTAAAGGTAGAGATTAGGGTTCCTCTGTATGTCTGAAGATGGTATTTGCTGTTAGAGTGGGGGTTTGGCTTGTGATTTGGGATTGTGTTGAAAGTGACCGGCAAAATGAAGTTCAGACTAGGGACTGAGTGAGAGCTTTGGGGTAGTGCAGGCGAGTTTCAAGCAAGGTCCTAAACAATTGTTGGGGTCAGCTGAGTTGATATGGAGCTACAAGGGTGCGATGATGGGGAGAGTAGGGTCAGTATTGGCAATGAGGATTAAGGATGATTTGAGGGGTGGGCCCTCAGATGAAAGTGGAGGCTTTCAAGAGGCTGGCCTGTGGGTTGGCTAGGGGGCCTTAAATGGGAGAAGGGGTTCGAGGTGAGGTTTGGGCCAGGGCCGGTACCTGAGCCACCACATGTAGCTGTGCTCGTAGGGGAAGAAGCTGTGCGGGTCGTCGCAGCAGTACTTGTGGTCTCGGAAGCCGCAGCAGAAGACCGCAGCCGCCTCGCCCCCCGGCAGCGGGCAGCTGAAGCCGCGCACCACCTCCTGCTCCGCGCTCACGTAGCTCGAGCAGGCGCCGCTCATTGCGCCTCCTTGGGTCCCCAGACGGACGGAGGGCGAGCAAGGGACGGCGGCCGGAGACCCAGCGGAGCCGGAGAAAAAGACCGAAGGCCAGGCAGCCTGGCAAGTGCGCCGGCAGAGGCGCGCAGAGAAAGGCGCGGAAGAGCGGTGAGGATCGGACGCCTGGGGACCAGGTGGCCAGGTGCGCGGGCGCGGAGGCAGGGGAGCGCGCGGGGACACAATGGGGGCGGAAGCTGCCCCCAGCCTCCGAGACACCATGCGACAGGGCCAGAGAAGCAAGGTGGATATTTGAGGCCCTCGCCAGCGCGAGGTACCACCTTGTCGGGCGCCAGGACCCTTCTCAGAGAGGTTGTGTGCTACGCAGGAGACAGGCGGAGTGATGTCCTCTCAGGTTGACGAACACACTAATCCATTTAATTGGCAAAGCAATCGGAGGACCAGGAATTTTCACTGAATAGACGGCAGCTGAGGATCAGAGACAAATCATTTCCTGGGGCTCCTCCTGAGCCCAGCTGTCTTGAAAATTCTCCGAAAACCCCCTTTTCACTTCCACACTGGCATTGACATCTTGATGACCCCCTCCAACTCCCAAATACTGGGATTTGGGTGTGTGCCACCACACCCCGCTCTTTAAAGTCATCTTTTTTAAAAATTGTACTTTCTAGTTTACCTTTCTTTCCTTTCATCTCCTGCTCCCTCTTTTACCCACAATGTTTATACATCCCCTCTTAGCACGCCCTGCTATTGGCCAAGGACAATAGGGCAATTGTCTCAGGAATAAGCCTTTCCCCACATCTCAATTAGGGGCTGCCAACCTTCACAACTTGTTTCCAGACTACAAGGGCCGCGTTCTCATTCCTGTCTGAAGGTGCTCCCAGAGAGCGTCCGTTCCCCCAATGTACCCTGAGAGGGTGGACAGAAGATCCCCAAGGACTTACCCAGTTCCTTGGAGCCCGAGCTCCCTGTTTTCACAGAAGTATACAGTAGGAAGCAGTTAAAGTGATGCTCTCCTTTGCTGGGGCATGTGTGTGTGTGGGATCGCGACTCTGAAGGGCTCTGGTGTAAGCTTAACTGCCCCCCCCCCTCTCCCCGTGCTTCTCTTTCCTTTGTCCTCTAAGGCTGGTCCACAGATGGCGTTGTGTCCCCAGCCTCCAACCTGGGCACCTGAAGGGGTCAGATCTGGGTTTGGTGGAGGAATCAGGGGAATCATTAGGGAGAGAGATCAGTGAAGGAGTCAGCACAGGACCCGGAGGTGAAAGGGAGTGCAGAGATTGTGGACACAAAGGGGCTCCAAGTGAGGGGACAGGGAAGGATTTTGAGAGGGTGATGCCTTTAAGGGTCACAAAAAAGGAGCCAGATTTGATGGCATGAGCCAGTAGTCCCACCATTTCAGCAGGCTGAGGCAGGAGGATTGCTTGAGTCCAGGAGTTTAAGGCAAGCCTGGCAATACAGATCTCGTCTCAGAAATGAACTAGCACTTCTCTTTGGCATCAAGTATAGCTTAATGGTAGATCATCTGCCTAGCATGCGTGAGGGCCCAGGTTCAACACCGGCACCTTAAAACCAAGAAGGGCTGTTATTATTCTGTGGTCCCTGGAGACTGGGTTGGTTGGCTACCATTTTGACCTGTATCTATCAGAAGTAGGGGTGGAGCGGGGCATGGTGGCACACACTTTTAATCCCAGCAGGGTCAGAGGTAGGTGGATTGCTGTGAGTTCAAGGCCAGCCTGGTTTACAAAGTGAATCCAGCACAGCCAAGGCTACACACAGAGAAACCCTGTCTCAAAAAGCCAAAAAAAAAAAAAAAAAAAAAAGAACTAGAGATGGAGGGAGGAGTCCTTTGGGAAGAGGTGAGGCCTCATGAGACACGGTCAGCTGGCAAAACTGGGAATACAATTCCCCAAACCCTTTTCCAGTCAAGAACTAATTTATTTCTCCCTAGTACCAGAGAGGAAGGTTTATGCCCTTGAGAGAAACAAGCACAATGTTACACAGCCATCAATGGCCCAACTGGAGGTCTGCCATGACTGTCCAGCCAAGAGGTCCTTTAAATTCTTGATGAAGTATATAGGCTGCTATTAATAATGATTTTTTAACTGAAAAAAAATTATTTAAGATCATAAAGGCTGTCAATCGCTGTTTAAAATGTCAAAGAGTTGAGAGATAAATCTATTAAGCACTATAATTTGTTGTTGTTGGTTGTCTGGTTGGCTCCTGGCCATCCTGGACTCACTTTGTAGGTGAGCGCCACCACGCCCAGCTTTAAGCACTATAATTTTGAGGTCATTTCTGTAGTGACAAAGTTGTAGACACCTTTACTGTGCTCTTGTTTTGTTTTGTCACTTGTTTGAATTCTAGAAGGAAGTGCTGGAATTCAGTTGGAAGCGAGCATTAACAAGGATGTGATTTTTCCCTCTCCGTTATGTCTGGAAGAGTCTGTGGATTTGTGATCTTGTGTTAAAATCATCTGCTTCCTTTGGTTTAGCTCCTTCCTTAATATTTGTTCCTTTGTTATACCTGCTACGCTCCTTCATAATATTTTTCCTGAAGACACTTATTTCTCATCTATCCTATGACAGGCAATCTCTCATCTTGTATGTCATGTCAACTTGAAAATCTGTATATAAGCCAGGCAAAACATGTGTGTGCGTGTGTGTGTGTGTGTGTGTGTGTGCACGCGCGCGTGCACATGATTTGTTCTACCCGTCCATGAAACGCTGGTTGTTAGGTTTGGTAACAAGCATCTTTGCTTTCTGAACCATCTTGCCAACTGAAAACGTATTTTGAGTTATGTGTTTATTTTCTCATTTTGCAGACAAAGTGACTGAGATTCCCGAAGGTTAAGTGACGTTCCCAAAGCATATAGCCAGTGGCCATCCAAGTTCGTTCCCATTTTCCCTCCCAAGATGAAGTCTGTGAGCCAAAGCCTTTCATCCCCAGAAGAGGAAAACTGTATGAGAGAGCACAGAGAGAAGGGTGGGTGAGATGGAATCTGTTTTGCCAGGCTGAGCCAGGGTGAGCCAAGTGTCAACTTTCATTTCTGCTTTTGCTTTTCACATCTATTTATTCCTCCCAACAACCTGTACAGTGGTATTCTCTCAGAAAAACTAGCTAGTGTAGTGGAATGCACCTGTGATACCAGCACCTGGGAGGCAGAGGCAGGAGAATTGCAACAAATTCCAAGCCAGCTAAAGTTACATATCAAGACCTTATCTTTAGAAAGAAAGAAAGACCAGGAGTGGTGGTGGTGGTGGTGTGGAGTTGAGGCTTCATGCCTTTAATCCCAGTACTGGGAAGGCTTATCCGAGTTTCAGACCAGCCTGTTCTACAGAGTGAGTTCCAGGACAGCTAGGGTTATACAAAGAAACCCTGTCTGGAAAAACAAAAACAAAAAATGCTCCACCCCCAACAACAAAGAATAATCAAAGAAACAAAATCAACAAAACACGTATGTATTTTTTTTTATAAAAAAAAAAAGAATTGGAAATGTCAATAATCAAAAGAAAAAAAAATCATTCATAGTGACACACACACACACACACACACATACACACACACACACACACACACACACACACACACACACACACACACACACCTCCCTTGGTACCTGACCCCCAACAATTATGCACCAACTTTATGGATAGGAAAACCAAGTCCTAGACAGGACTAGTAAGTTAGTGAAGGACGTACAAGGAATAAGTTCCAGTTACTACCGGGTGGCAGTAGCTGGTCCCTCTCTGTTTGGAGCAGGAGCTGAGATAACTCCAGATGAAGCAGGTCTGGTGTGAGGCAAGCATCGGCACTAAGCCTTTCTGTGAGATACTCAAAACTGCACTGTTGATCTTGATGACCTGGCTCAGGGGCCAGTTCCCTCAAGAATAGCAGGGGAAAGAAACAGCCCCTCACCCCTTGCTCCTCCCTTGACTGTCAGTGGGGATGACCAGTCACAGAAGAGCAAACTGATCCCACTCCACTACCAGGCCGTGTGTGTGTGTGTGTGTGTGTGTGTGTGTGTGTGTGTGTGTGTGTGCCATGCTCTGGCAGCCATGCTCCATAGAGAGAGAGGGAAAGAGAGGAGGTGGGGGGAAGAGGAGAGGAGAGGAGAGAGAGAGAAAGAGAGAGAGAGAGAAAGAGAGAGAGAGAAAGAGAGAGACCCAGACCAACTGTGTCCCTATCTGCTCCATGTAAGGGAACCAGCATGCTGCTCACGTGTCTGGAGAAATGAAGAAAGGATGGCTTTGTAGCCTCTCCTCAGGGAGGTGGCATTCCCTTCACTTCCAGAATGGCACTGGGTCTCCTGAGACAAGAGAGCCGGTGGCCATGGTGGGACCATGGTCCAGATCCAGGACCAGTCAGCTCTTCCCACCCTTTCCTCAGGATTTATTGGGTCTGCTGTTTGCTTTACTTAGCAATCTTTGAGACACACAAAACGACAAAAAAAGACTAACGCAAAGATGGACTCTCCACTTAGTTTAAGGGGAAACATTTTTTTTTTTTTACTTTTTTTGAGACAGGGTTTCTCTCTGTGTAGCCTCGGCTGACTGTCGGGCTTGAAATCCCCCTTCCTCCACCTCCACCCCACAAATAGCCAGGCAGCCCCTGTCCTGACCTTACAATTCCTGAGCTCTTATTGATGCTGTCGCCTGTTTTGGATGTTTGAGCAATGTGTGGAGCTGCGTTGCCTGTGGTTTAAAATTTAAACACAAGAATCACACAGTTCTTCCAGAGATCGTTTCCCACCCAGGCTCATGTCTGTGGACTTTGTTCGTGCTGAGGCCCCTGCTCCATCTCATTGACTCATTTTTGCTGTGGTATAGTTTTCTGGCCTGTGTTCACATCATGATTTATTTAGTTCTTCTACAATTCCATTTCCTCTAAATTTTTTTCTCGTTTCCCTTCCTTCCTTTCTTCCTTTCTTCCTTCCTTCCTTCCTTCCTTCATTTCTTTATTTAAACTGATGCTTCTTTTTAAAAAAAATATTTTATTTAATTTTAATTTATGTGCATTGGTGTAGGGGTGTCAGATCTTGGAGTTACAGACAGTTGTGAGCTGCCATGTGGGTGCTGGGAATTAAACCCAGGTCCTTTGGAAGAGCAGGCTTAACCACTGAGCCATCTCTCCAACCCCAATTGATGCTTCTTTTAAAGCCTATTGTTGGGTGTGGTGGCACACAAGTTAACCCCAGCACTTCAGAGGCAGAGGCAAGTGATCTCTGTGAGTTCTGAGGCCAGCCTGGTCTACAAAGAGAGTTCCAGGGCAGCCAGGGCTACATAGAAAAAGTCTCGAAAAAAAAAAAAAACATGAAAAACAAAACCCTGTCTCGAAAAAACAAAAAACAAAACCAAACAGACAAACAAAAAAAGAGCACTGCTGGACCATCTCTCATGCCTCCAATCCTGGGCTCTCTGCAAATGCTTCTTTCCCCCTATGGAATGTGTCTGAGTCACCTAGTCTGACCTTCGGAAGTAACCATCAGAGGCCAGAAGAGGTTGTTGGATCCTCAGGAGCTAGAGTCATACTGTGTGTGTGAGGAAGATACCCAGAAGCCGTGGTGCACACCTACAGTCGTTTCTGCTTCCTCCATGTGGGTCCCAGATAGAATTCAAGTCATCAAGTCGTTGTCATGTTTGCACTTTTACCTGCTGAGCCCGCTTACTGACCTCGATGTCCCCCAACACTCCCACCCCCACAATGTATTTTGAACACCTGCTATGAGTCAGATGTTTGCTATGCTCAGGGTACCATGGAGATAAGACACAGAGCCATGTTAAGGCAAGAAGGAGAAGTGGGATGGGAAGAAGAAAAGCAATGGAAAGACGTTGGGAAAGAGCCCAGCAGGCGTTCTGGGTCAAAGTCCAGTGGAACAGGTGGGTGGCATGCTGGGAGGAGCTCAGGAGGACAGCATTCACCCTGCAGCAGGACTGTTGGGTTGAAGGAGTAGTTAAGACCAAGGAGATGAGCTCCAAGGATGGTTAATTCCCCTATCTCCACTAATCCCTCCATCTCAATCCTCTTCTGTGGCAGAATACAGATTAGCCTCTGTTAAAACCCCAGTAAAGAGTATCAAGTGAAACCAGGAAGCAGTAGGAAGAAAAGAGGGAGGGGGTTGAAGGGTGTTACTGTCTGGAGTAGAGGTGACTCTTATCTCTGCCTTCTCAACGTCTGTTCTCCCTCAAACACTTGCTTTTTTCTTTTTCTTGTGCTCTCTCTCTCTCTCTCTCTCTCTCTCTTTCTCTCTCTCTCTGTCCTTCCTTCATTCCTCCCTTCCTTCGTTTTCATTTATCCCTGGCTGAACATGACTTGATCCTCCTGCCTGCCTGCTAAGTGCTGAGAGAGAACTCCAGGCATGTGTCACCACGTCCTGTTTAAACCTTTCAGTTTTCATTTGGAGGACCATGCAAGATAAACATTTTATATTCTAGTGAGCTGGGTGTGGCTAGGTGACTGCATTGGTTTGTTTGTTTGCTTGCTTGCTTGTTTTTGTTTATTTATTTATTTGTTTATTTGTTTATTTATTGAGACAGGGTTTCTCTGTGTAGCCTTGCCTATCCTGGACTCTAGACAAGGCTGGCCTCAAACTCAGAGATGCGCCTACCTCTGCCTCCCGGAGTGCTGCATTTTAAATGATAAGACACACATAGGAGGAATACGGTTCAGACGGGCAGCCATCTTGAGCCATGAGAACGCTGGCAACATCCTGGGGAGGGCAGAGTCATGAGCCTGGGTTCTTGAGGAGCAGGGCAAAGGTCTGGCTTTTTACATGGGATGAAATAAACCATCTCTTTCCTTTTAGAGCAGCCAAATCTGTGTTGTCACAAAGTAGCAGAAACCATAGATGAAGCCGAAACAGGGCACTTATATGGGGAGGAGAGAGAGGAATCCTATTTGTCCACCATTTTGTTTGTTTTGCTATACCCTAGGCAGTATTTCTTAAAATGTGGCTTTTGGACAGTATCCAACAGAATAATCACTCCAGTGGGACCCAGGAATGTGAAAGGAGGTGCAGTCCCCTCTAGCAACCCTCAGGTTGGCCCTGCTGGAGGTTCCTTCTTCCACAGTATCTCCAGGATTACCTGTCCCCCAAGAATCCCCAGAGCAGCTTACTTCCACCAGTGCCGACATCCTCTGCCCTACAGTGACCTTCTAGCATTTAGACTTAGGACCCCTGTGGCAGCCAGGCTGTGCCGTGCCGACCCAGCTCACTATCAGTTCTCACTTAGATCACTAAGTCCTTCCTGAACTGGCCAGACTACCTTTCCAGACTCTTATCACTTGGCCATGGGCGGTACTGGCTCTATCAGAGCCAACATCTTTCTTCCTAAGGGCTTTTGCCCAAGCTACTCCATCCAGGTAGGACTGCATACCTCAGTCTCTAATTCTTTTGAAAAGTAGAGCTCTCAGCTTTAATGTCATTTTAAAAAATAATTCATTTAATTTTATTTTATGTGCATTGGTGTGAGGGTGTCAGATCCCCTGGAACTGGAATTACAGACAGTTGTGAGCTGCCATGTGGTTGCTGGGAATTGAACCCAGGTCCTTTGGAAGAGCAGTCAGTGCTCTTAACTACTGATCCATCTCTCCAACCCCCTTTAATGTCATTTTTCAGGGAGATGTTCTCTGATTCCAGAATAGGTCAAGTCCCCACTAATTGCAATTATGAAATAATCAGGGTAATTATTCATTTTCTCCACTATTCTCTAAGCTTCACCTAGGAGTGTGCCTGTTTTTTTTTCCCCCCACTGATGTACCCTAAAACATAGCAAGAGCCTGACACTCAGGCCCGACCTCAAGAAATATCTGCTGATGAGTGAATGTCTGCTCGGATTGTAATGCTCCAGAGAGACCCCTGACTTTCCTCTCTTCCTCCCTTTACCATCCATCTGTCCAACTTGGAACAAAATGACAGATGGTAATGAGGATGGGACACAGGATGCATTGGTATGATGAGAAATCCAACAGGAGCTGTAAAGAGAGCTCAACAAAAGACAAAGACCTTTGTCATAACTGCAACCGTCAGTGACACCTTGCTCAAACAAAACAAAGCAAGACACCACTGACTAGAGCCCATGGCTGGGGATCTATGTAGCACTGCTTCTCCACAACTGTATGTCCCACAGCTTCAGCTATCTACCGTGCGCTGTGGTCTGAAAATATTAACAAAAAACTCAAGAAATAAATAATTCACAACTTTTTTTTTTTTCTTTAACATGACAGAGTCTCACTGTGTAGCCCTGGCTGTCCTGGAACTTGCTTTGTAGTCCAGGCCAGTCTCAAACTCACATAGACCCACCTGCCTCTGCCTCCCAAGTGCTGGGATTAGAATTTTATGCCACCATGCCCAGCTCTGATTCATAATTTTAAAATTGCTGTTGTGGTTGCATGGTGAGCTCTTGAGCCGTCCTGGTTCATCCTCTCTCAAGTGTGAAACAAACTTTTGTCTAGTGCATCTGTACTGTGTGCTCTATTTATCCAGCGGTAGGAGAGGGGAGGAGAGAAGAGGCGAGGAAGAGAAGAAGGGAGGGGAGGAGGGGAGAGGAGAGGAGAGGAGAGGGGAGGAGACAGGAAGGGAGAGGGGAGGAGAGAGGGGAGGAGAGAGGAGGGGAGAGGAGGGGAGGAGAGGGGAGGAGAGAGAGAAGAAGGAAGGAGGGAGGGGAAGGGGAAGAGGAGGAGGAGGAGAGGAGGGGAGAGGGGGGAAGAGTAGAGGAGGAGGGGAGGAGAGGGGAGGGGAGGAGAGGAGAGAAGAAGGAAGGAGGCGAGAGGAGAGGGAAGGCGAGAGGAGGGGAGGGGGAGAGAGGGAGGAGAGGCGGGAGAGGAGGGTAGAGAGGGTAAGGGCGGAGAGCGGCGGCGAAGAAAGGAGGGAGGGAGAGAGGGGAGGAAGAGGGGAGGAAGAGTAGAGGAGAGGAGGGAGGAGGGGGAGGGGAGAGCGAGAAAGGAAGGTAAGGGAGGAGAGAGGAGAGGGAAGGAGAGGGGAGGAGAGAGGGGAGGAGAGAGGAGGAGAGGAGGAGAGGAGAGAAGAAAGGAAGGGAGGAGAGGAGAGGAGGAGAGGAGAGGGGAGGAAGAGGAGAGGAGGGGAGGAGAGGGGAGGGAGAGGGGAGGGGAGGAGAGAAAGAAAGGAAGAGGGAGAGAGAGGAGAGGGAGGAGAGAGAGGAGAGGAGAGGGGAGGAAGCGTAGAGGAGAGGAGGGAGGGAGGGGAGGGGAGGAGAGAAGAAAGGAAGGGAGGAGAGAGGAGAGGGAAGGAGAGGGGAGGAGAGAGGGGAGGAGAGAGGAGGAGAGAGGAGGAGAGGAGAGAAGAAAGGAAGGGAGGAGAGGAGAGGAGGAGAGGAGAGGGGAGGAAGAGGAGAGGAGGGGAGGAGAGGGGAGGGGAGGAGAGAAGAAGGAAAGGAAGGGAAGAGAGAGGAGAGGGAAGGAGAGAGGAGGGGAGAGGGGAGGAGAGAGGGGAGGAGAGAGGAGGGGAGAGGAGGGGAGGAGAGGGGAGGAGGAGGAGAGAAGAAAGGAAGGGAGGAGAGAAGAGGGGAGGAGAGAGGAGAGGAGGAGAGGAGAGGGGAGGAAGAGTAGAGGAGAGGAGGGGAGGAGAGGGGAGGGGAGGAGAGAAGAAAGGAAGGGAGGAGAGAGGAGAGGGAAGGAGAGAGGAGGGGAGAGGGGAGGAGAGAGGGGAGGAGAGGAGGAGGGGAGAGGAGGGTAGGAGAGGGGAAGGGAGGAGAGGGGAGGAGAGGAGAGAAGAAAGGAAGGGAGGAGAGGAGAGGGGAGGAAGAGTAGAGGAGAGGAGGGGAGGAGAGAGGAGGAGAGGAGAGGAGAGGAGGGGAGGAGAGAGGAGGGGAGGAGAGGGAGAATGAGAGAACACTTCTCTTATAGTATAGTATGATGGTTTATTAGTAGTTATTGTTGTTGATCTCTTACTGTGCGTATAATTAAGCTTTATCTCAGGTGTTTATATATAGGAAAACATAGTGTATGGAGGGGTTGATACTGTCTACAATTTCAGGTATCCCCCGTGGTCATTAATGTCAGTGGTGACAGGAACCTGGAGACACAGCTCCACACTTCTACTGGAAGTAGCCTGAGAAAGTCCCATAACCTTTGAGGACTTTGGCTCAGGGAAAACGGGATCCTTGGCTTTGACCCAGAAACGAATTCTGGGACTAGCCTGTATAGAGCCAAATTTATCAAAGATATCTAAGTACAGATTTTAAACATAAAGGTTATGAGAAAGAGGTGCTTGGGAAAAGGTCAAGACCCACCCACATGGGCATAGCATTCTCAAGGGAGAGTTGCAATTAGGTGTCCTGGCACTGGCTGCATATACCATCTCCATGGCTCTCAAGTTATATCTCAAAGGTTGCTAGGAAACCTCTTACTGGGCACCGTGGTGCACACCTCTTTAATCCCAGCACTCAGGAGGGAATCTGTGAATCTGAGGCCAGTCTGGTCCACACACTGAGTTCCAGGCTAGCTGAGACCATATCGTGAGACCTTGTCTCATAAAAGAAAAAGTTGTTATCTTTGTGTATGTATGTAGATGTGTGCATGCATACATGTGAACATGTGTCACGGCACATGGGTAGAGGTCAAAGGACTGCCCGTGGGACTCATTTCAGGCTTGAACTCAGGTTGGTTGTCAGGCCTGGTAGCAGGCACCTTTGTCCACTTTACCATCTCTCAGCCTTTTTTTTTTTTTTTTTTTTTTTTTTTTTTTGAGAAATGGAATTATAGGATGGCTCTGAAGATGCCTTGGATGGGTTACAATCTGATAAGATAAAAGCAGGAGCCACTAGGGTCGCACAAGGAGGCTAGAACACACATCTTTTTAATCTTTTTACTATAAAGAAAGTTTCTGGTTAGATTCCCAGAAAATTGCAGGTTTCCGGCTGGGAAGAAGTAAAGTCTTAAGCAAGTGTAATTGTGCTGGAATTCTTGGTTTTCAGCTGCCCAGAGCTTTCAACCAAGGCTAGAATGGGGGGGGTGTGTGTCCTTTTTTTCTTTCTTCCTTCTCGTGTTTCCACAGCTGTCCCTGCGTTTCTGTTCTGCCTCGTTAGGCGATACGTGTCTAACAGCCCCAGTGAAGAGGGACGATGGCTACAGTCTAAATAACGGTACATAGCTACAGCTTTAGGAATATGCTTAAAGCAAGCTCCGAAAATATTGATTAATACTAAAAGCTTAGCATGTAGCCAAGTTGTCATGTAATACAAGCCTAATGAAGAAGTATCTGGGTGACATAAGTAGGCGTTAGGAGATAATTAAAACCGTTAGTAGATAATCATAAATCAACTACTCAAGTGTTAACCGATAACCGGGGGATTAATTTAACACCAAGATCTTGGTAGATAATGCCAGCCAATGGCTAAGGTGAGAGCTGATAAGGACTTAAGCTGGCATTTTCCTGAGAGGAGATTTGTGTATGGTAGAGTGAGCCGAAATCTAGTCAAGTCTATAGAAATACGTATCTCAAGAGCACTAGAAAGTCATCGGTGGGACTCAGCTTTTTGTGTTTCTTTCTTTCTTTCTTTCTTTTTCTTTTCTTTTCTTTTTTTTTTTTTTTTTTTTGCTTTTCAAAACAGGATTTCTTTGTGTAGCCTTGGCTGTCCTGGAACTCACTCATTCTGTAGACCAGGCTGGCCTTGACCTCACAGAGATCCTCCTACCTCTGCCTCCAAGTGCTGGGATTAAAGGTGTACACCACCACAGCCTTCTGGACTCAAAATTTTTGAGGAATTAAAAAAAAAAAAACTTTAGTGTCTAGGTCTAGACCTGGACCAGTATGGAGCTAGCACTCAAATTTAACCATCCTAGTAGGAGCAAAGATGTTGTAAGAAAGACATCGTGTCTTTCACTTTGTCTATCAGATTTCTGAGACAATGGGCTCCAAGAAAATGGATTTCCTCCCAGTTTCGAGCTAATAGAAAGATTAGATGGAGACCCCCAGCTAAAGGGGCTCTTGTCCCCCAGAAAGAGATTTCACAGAGTTCTGACAACTTGTCAGACCACCTTGCAGGAGCCCAGGCAATGATGGATCAGGGATGGTGGGACCATACCTTGATTAGAACTGTTTAGTTATATAGACATCTTACTTTCTATTTAAACATAAATCTTGCATCAGGACCTTGAATAACTTGGAAAGAAGTCATTATGTTTTGTTCCTTTTTCTTATAAGGCCATAGTGAATAAATCTCCTTTCTAAACATAGATATGTATGTATACACACACACACACACACACACACACACACACAAAATCTCCCCAGAACCTTTTCAACATATTTGTCTCAGGATTGTACTCCTAAGGTCATATTCCAAATATATACATAAATACACACAGAAGAATGGATACATATTATTTTATATATTCACATATATTCTATATTTACACATAATATATAATTATGTAATATATTGTATATTGAATTAATATATTCGTATATCATATTTACTAGATAGGGTTTTGCTACTTAGCCTTGAAACTCACATGGGTCATTCTCATGGGTCTGAGGCATTGAGGTCCTTGACATGACCTTGCGCACACCAGTAAAATACACTCATATTCACTCAGGACTCCATTCATTCCCCATGTTTGTGTCCGTTTGTAGGTGTGTCACGTGAGGGATGGTACCTGTGGAGACCAGAAGTTTTAGAGTCCATGGAAGTGGTGTGATAGGTAGTTGTGAGCCGCCTGATGTACTGCTAAGCCATCTTTTCATCCCCGTTATCTGCTTGGGTTTTTGTTTAAGACAGTCTCTAGTGAGGCTGGCCTCAAACTCACTGCGTAGCAGGAGTAGCCCGAACTCCTCACTCTTCTGCCTTCTTTACCGCCAAAGTGTTGTATTTACAGGCAGGGACTACCAGGTCAGGCCTAAAACAACTTCTAAAAGCTTTGTTTCGACCGACCGGTGTTGTGTCATGTGCCTTTAATCCCAGCACTAGGAAGTTAGAGGCAGGCCAGTCTCTGTGACTTCAAGGCCAGCCCGGGAAACCCTGACTCAGAAAACAAACAAACAAACAAACAGAACCAAAATAAAACAAAAGAAAGAAATATTAAAAAAAAAAAAAAAAAAAAAAAAAAAAAAAAAAAAAGCATTAAAAAAAAAAAAAAAAAAAAAAAGAAAAAGCTTTGTTTCACTTATATACTCTAAAATTTTTGTTTGGTTTGGTTTGGTTTTTTTTGAGACAAGGTTTCTTTGAGTAGCCTTGACTGTCCTGGACTCACTTTGTAGACCAGGCTGGCCTTGAACTCACAGAGATGCACCTGCCTCTGCCTCCCAGAGTGCTGGGATTACAGGTCTGTACCACCACACCTAGCTCCTTAATTTTTTTTTTTTAATTTTCAATTATTTATCATTTTAAAATAAAACTTAATTTGTTATTGGGGGATCAGGTCTGCTATGGGTGTACAACTTTGTAGCATTGATTCTCTCCACCTTTTCTGTGGGTTCTGGGGGTTGAACTCAGATCACCAGGCTTGCATGGCAAGTCCTTTTAGCCACGGAACCATTTCCAAGTCCCTCTCCTACACATTTGCCTCAGACTTGTGCTCCTAGGATCATGTTCCAAATATACACACAAATACACAAAGAAAAATGACTAGGAAGTATAATACAAAAGATATATATGGCTTTATATATTCAAGGGAACACTGCCTATTTTGTTTTATTTTGTTTGTTTGTTTTTTCTTTTTTTTTTTTTTCTTTTTTTTTTTTTTTTTTTTTTTTGGTTTTTCGAGACAGGGTCTCTCTGTGTAGCCTTGGCCATCCTGGACTCACTTTGTAGACCAGGCTGGCCTCGAACTCACAGTGATTCGCCTGCCTCTGCCTCCCGAGTGCTGGGATTAAAGGCGTGCGCCACCACGCCTGGCTTTGTTTTGTTTTTCGAGACAAGGTCTCTCTGTGTTAACCTTGGCTGTCCTGGACTCACTTTGTAGACCAGGCTGGCCTCGAACTCACAGCGATCCGCCTGCCTCTGCCTCCTGAGTGCTGGGATTACAGGCATGGGCCACCACGCCTGGCTAACACTGCCTATTTATAACTGGCATATAATTCACTGAGGGGAAAGAAAACAGACAGAAATCATTAACCCACAAGGAAGAACTAAAAAAGAGTAGAAGGAAACAAACAAACAGACAGACAAAAACTATCACAGGTAGGCAGCATGGTTCGGTGGGCAAAGGCAGTTGCTGCTAACTCTGATGACCTGAGTTCTCTCCCAGGATCCCAAATGAGGCAAGACAAGAACGGATTCCCACGGGCTGTTCTCTACTCCCACACATGTGCTGTGTGGTATGCGCCCCTCCCACTCCCTGTCTAGTAAATGTAAAAAAAATCTTGTGCTCTGGGGTGCACCAGAAGGGGCCTTGGGAGGCTTTGTGGACCAGGTGGTGTCCAGGGCCTATAGGGGATTCCAATGTGCATGAGAGGGGCTTCCAGTCTGGAGAAACCACGATGGGCCAAAATGCTGAGCAACAGGTACACCGACATCAGGAGACAGTGGAGTGTTTGTTTTAGATAAAAGAATGTAATCTAGCAAATCATTTACAAAACAGAGAGAAAAACTCTTAAATCTGGGGCCAATATCTCCCACACAGTAGCTGAGGACCGCTCTCCAGGATGCCCCAACCCTGGGATCAAATCCACAAGTTCAAACCTTCCTTAACACAAATTGTCTCCTCTTTGAAGAAGCAAAACAGTGCAACCATACACACTCAAACCATGGGAATGAAGTCTCACCCCGCATGACTCACTTGTGACCAGTCGTGAGGCTATCAAGACAAATCTGCTCAATTCCTTTCCCTCACGCGTCACCACAGCATTAAACAGGCTTCCTCAAATGACAAGGAGAATCCGATCATGGCTCTAACAGTCCAAACTTTGCAAAAAAAAAAAAAAAAAAAAAAAAGATAATAAAATAAAATACGTGGCTTATCAAAACCACAGGCATTTTGCCGGGAGTGGTGGCGCATGCCTTTAATCCCAGCAGAGACAGAGGAAGGTAGAGACAGGTGGACCGCTGTAAGTTTGAGGCCAGCCTGGTCTAGCCAAGGCTACGCAGAAAAACCCTGTCTCCAAAAGAAATAAAAAGTCAGGCAGGAATCCTGGAAAACAGAAACAAGAGGATCTCCCTCCAGGGTCTCTGGTCAGCCAATCTGGCTTAATCAACAAGCTCAGATTCCCCAGAGAGTTCTTTTGTTGTTGTTGGTTTTTTGAGACAGCTTTTCTCTGATAGTCCTGGCTGTCCAGGACTCACTTTGTAGACCAGGCTGGCCTTGAACTCACAAAGATCCACTTACCTCTGCCTCTCTAGTGCTGGAATTAAAGGCACGCACAACCATGCCTGGAGAGATCTTTTTTTTTTTTTTTTTTTTAATTTAAATTTATTTTTAAATATTTAGTCACTGTACATCGCAATCATAGCCCCCTCCCTCACTCCCTCCCATTCCCTCTCCCTCCTCTTAGCCCTCCTTCCCTCCTCTAGTCCTCAGAGAGGGGAAGCCTCTCTCTTACCAACTGACCCCAGCAGCCTCATCAGGACTGCCTGCATCCTCTTCCTCTGTGGCATGGTAAGGCACCCTGTCAGGGGAAGTGATCAAATTGTAGCCAACAGAGTCCATGGCCAGGGGACAGCCCCTGCTCCCTTAATGCGGGACCGGTGTGGAGACTGAGCTCCCGTGAGAGATCTTATGTTCTATACGTATTGCAATGCTCACAAACTTGTGGACTAAATGGTTCAAATTTCTTCCCCAATCAGGGATAAGAGAAGAAAAGCAAACCCCACTGCATGGCTCCCCAGAGCTGATGGCTTCTGGCCCAGATGCCGGAGAAGAAATGCTCATCCTTCCTTGCCGGGCTGGCTACTAATTATTTGACCACGCTCCAGTGAGTATATGCACAACACAAAATGGACTTGTTTTTCCTTTTACCCTTTCTTTCTACTGGGAGGGGAAGGTTACAAGGGACGGGAGCAGACATGGGGGAACTGGAAGGTGAGTGCCACGGGTGCATGATGTAAGAGTCTCAAATAATCAGTTTTCAAAAAGTTCTTAGAGGGAGTGTGGTGGCACATACCGGCTGGTCCTGGCTTGGGTGACAGAGTTGGGACGACAAGGGCCCCAGATGCCTTCCCTAAGAACATAGCAATCAAAGGAGCTGCTGTGTCTGGAATCCTTACTGGCCACCTGTAGTCTGCAAATTTCTCTCGGCATTGTTTACTTTTCTCTTGGCTGTGATAAAATATCTGGCTAATGTAACTTAAGGGAGAAAAGATTTCTCTTGGCTCACAGTTTCAAGGAGTACCAGACCATCATAACCAGAGAGGCTTAGTGGTGGACGGGCTCCTGGTGGTGACTGGGGTCATATACCTGCCCTATATATAAAAGGTTTCATAACCCACCCACCCTCAACCAAAACAGTGCCACTAGCTGGAAACCAGGTGTTCAGGTATATAGCCTGTGGTGGTGGTGGGGGAGCTCACATTTAAATTATAACAAGGTCTTTCACCTATTTTCATTGTGGTGCATGATTGATCATAACTTTTTAATCGATCATTAAATGCTTAGCTTGATTGAAAAAAATAAAAAAGTTAGCCAGGTGGTGGTAGTGCATTCCTTTAATCCTAGCACTCAGGAGGCAGAGGCAGGTGGATCGCTGTAAGTTCAGGGTCCAGGCTGGTCTACAAAGTTAGTCCAGGACAGCCAAGCCTACACAGAGAAACCATGTCTCGAAAAACAAAAAAAATTTAAAAATTTTTAAAAATTAAAATAAAAGCCTTTAATATCTGTATCAAATTACTACTGACAGTGTTTATTTCTATTTTATTATTTGTGGTTTTTTGTTTGTTTTTTGACACAGGGTTTCTCTGTGTAGCCCTGGCTGTCCTGGACTCCTTTTGTAGACCAGGTTAGCCTTGAACTCACAGAGAACCACCTGCTTCTGCCTCCCTGAGTGCTGGGATTAAAGGTGTGCACCACCATGCTTGGCTTATTATTTGTGTTTTTAGTAGCGTGTTCTCTCTCTCTCTCTCTCTCTCTCTCTCTCTCTCTCTCTCTCTCTCTCTCTCTGCCAGAAGCCAGAGTCTACACACCAAGAATATGCATCTTTCAGAATTAAAAAAAAAGCCACACACACACACACACACACAGGAACAGAGAACAAACATGACAAACATTTGGCCTAGGTTTTCCTTGGCTAGAAATGCATGTTGAGCTCAAGTTTTATTATCACAAGTAATGTTTTGTTTATATGTGTATGTGTGTGCTGAGTGCTTTGGCTAGCACTGCCCGGGCACGTTCACAGGTATTAGCTGCCAATCTTCACAGCCTCCCTGTGAGGTAAGACTTGGCGCCCTGCTACAGAGGCCTGGCCAGGTAGATGACGGCTCTGTATCCTTCTACATGCTTTCTTCATAGCCTTGCCATGTTTCCTTTGGCTAGAGGCCTATTGGGCTGGTGATTTCCTCTTAAGAACTCTCATTGGCCAGGACTTCCTATTCTTTGCTCTTGGATTCGAATCACCCAAGTCTTAGGCTTCTTCCTCTATGTGAGTGAAGGGGAGAGAAGCACTGGCTGTCTGCCGGTGAAGCACCACTTGAGTTTGCCAAGGGAGGGATGGGAGTAGCGGGGGGGAGCCCCGTCATCACAAGTCTTCCCGTTTCTGAAGGATGAGCTTCATCACCTGCTGTGTAATCTGGGGCTTGATCTCCTCCACTGGCACAGTGGGGTCCCACGCCCCCACCACCTTCCCGTCTGGGGCCACTAGGTACTTCCAGAAGTTCCAGGTGGGCTCCTTCCCAGAGGTCTCTAAAGAAAAAGGGAACAGGCGATGAGTGTGCCTCCCTGTATCCGCTCCCAGAATCCCACTGTTATTGGTTCCCTCAGACTACTTAAATCAGAGCCACTGAGAACAAGACCTAGCTACCAGCACTTTTCAAAAGCTCTCCAGGACATCCCATTGTGGGATGCAGATTGAGAGAGAGACTGGCTTAGGAGCCTCAGAAGTACCCGACACAGCACCATTACTCCCCTTTTACCAATGACCCCAAAGAGTCACACCCTGTTCTGGAAATCTGGATTCCTTGTAACACAGGCTACTGTAGTCTTGCTGGACAGTGAACTTGGCCTAGAATGGCTTATCTTCCCTGCTTCTAACTGGCAAGTGTAGGCCTGCCCCACAATGCCCTGCTTCCAATGAAATCTCCTCCCCCCACTTTGGTTTTTCAAGACAGGGTTTCTCTGGGTAGCCCTGGCTATCCTGGAACTCACTTTGTAGATCAGACTGGCCTCAAACTTACAGAGATCCACCTTCTTCTGCCTCCCCAGTGCTGGGGTGAGCTACCACACCCATCCCAATTAAATTTTTTGTTTGTTTTTTTGAGACAGGATTTCTCTGTGTAGCCTTGACTGTCCTAGACTCAATTTGTAGACCAGGCTGGGCTCAAACTCACAATGATCCACATGCCTCTGCCTCTTGAGTGCTGGGATTAAAGGCGTGCGTCACCATCGCCCAGCAGAACCCCACTTTTCAATGAACAGGCTCAGACCATTGAATGTTTGACCCTTAGTGAAGCAAACCTGCCTCTTACATAGATACTTAGTCCCAATCAGAGAGACCCTTCAGGGCAGTGGTGACACGCTTTTAATCTCAGCACTGGGGAGGCAGAGGCAGGCAGATCTCTGTGAGCTCCAGGGCTAGGCAGAGAATCCCTGTCTTGAAAATCCAGAGTTGGGCAGGGACCAGACCAATATTGTAAAAGTTATTCCTTGCCAGGCGTGGTGGCGCACGCCTTTAATCCCAGCACTCAAGAGGCAGAGGCAGGCGGATCACTGTGAGTTCGAGCCCAGCCTGGTCTACAAAGTGAGTCTAGGACACCCAAGGCTACACAGAGAAACCTTGTCTTGAAAAACAAAAAACAAAAACAAACAAACAAAAAAAGTTATTCCTTAACAAAATGAGCTACCTCCCTAACCTTCGAGATAGTGCTATACAGATGTCCCAACTGTGTGTGACCTAAACAGAGCACAGTGACACAGAAACCCTGCCTAACTGCTCACAGAGCCCCATTCCCCATTCATACAAAGGCACCCCCTTAGACCATCTTGGAGCAGTTTCTCTACTGTCTTGTGTGTGGCAGCTTGACCACAGGATGCCTAACACACTCTACTGCCTTCTTCTGCCCTTAGTGAAGTCACATCTGGCCTGTCACTGGTATCCGCATGGCAATTAAGCTGATCTTTTGAAGAGAAGGCTTCCTTCTTAGCGTACAGACTTTGGCTCAGATCAAGGGACTTCCACTCATCACCCTCATCAGCCCTCTCCAGGCATGTGGCGTCTCATAGCTATGCCTCGGTTTCTCTAGCCGAAGTCGTTAAGCTCAACTCGTGACCACTGACAAAAGCAAGATGACCTGTCTCCTTCCGGGAGGCCCTGTGAGTGAAGACAGGATTTCATGGACGTCCTAGGGTGAGACAGCAGGTGTGGAGAAACTTGGGCAGGATTCCTCTCGGCTCACGCCTACCCTCACTTTTCTCCAAGGGTCAGGAAAACAAAGGTGACCCAGGCAGCTAGCAGCTTCTGTTGCCCAGGGAGTCCTGGCTGCAGATAGGGGATGGGGGTGGTGGTGGAGGTGGGGTAGGGGAAAGGTGAGGGATGAAAGGGACAAGACTCACGGGTTAGGTATTTGAAGGCAGGGTGGGCACCAGTGCCGATGACTGCGATCTTGCTAAACATGGGGAAAGAGGCACTGTAGGTGCTGCGGACAAAGTTCTCGATCTCCCTGTTGCTGTCTGGTTCTTGTTGGCCAAACTGGTTGCAAGGGAAGGCAAGCACGTTGAAATGGTAGGGACCCAGGTCCCGCTGCAGCTGCTGCAAAGCTCGGTAGTTCTGGTCTGTGAAGCCACACTCGCTAGCTACATTCACCACCAAGGAAACCTGCATGGCAAAACCAAACAAAACAGAAGGAAACTCAGAGCCACATATGATCCAGCTCCAGTATGTCCACATCAGTGACGCCTTCACACATGCAAGAATGCTATGTACATATGTAAATATGTGTATAGCGCCGTCACATAAACACACCCCTAGGGGCCTATACACATGCACACACACATGCGTCTGCGACTATATGCACACAATTCACCTAAATTAATATGCACATGTTCTATGACGCAAACCTACATAAGCTAGTGGTACACATATCCACAGACCCATGTAGCACATTCACAGACAGGCAGGCATGCACACAGGGAGCACATATCAGTGGGTCATGCTGAGGAGGAGAAAGGAACACTGGGGTTCAGCTTGAGATGGTTAGCTGGGTGCTTCCAGAAATTCCAGGTGGGCTCCTTCCCAGAAGTCTCTATAGAAAAAGGAAGCGGAGCTGTGTGGTTCCCTGTACCTTTCCCTGGAAGGAGCTGTCAGCACACAGATACACAGACAGAATGACCTCTCAAGAAAATCCCTTTTTATCTCCTCCATTCTAGTAAAAAATACTTAGTTTGATCACTGAGCTCTAATATTATTAAAGGCTTTAGGCAATACATACAAGGCTAGCTGATAGAACTTAGTTATGATGTCATTAGAATTTTGGCACCAATGCCACATTTCCGGCTTCTAGCTATATATTACTAAAAAAAAAAAAAAAAAAAAAAAAAAAAAATCCTTTGCCTGGCGCCCTATCCCTATCTCCAATGGCTGCTTTTGAGACAAGTTGGGATATCACCAGGTTACCCAAAGAAGACTGTTTCCCAGGGTCCATCTGGAATACTGGACACAAATTGCTCAATCTAGTTTCAAATTCAGCACTATTAAGATTATAGGTCTTCATTTATGTGGAGCTGTCCTGTTTATTGTGAAATGTTTGGCATCACCCTAGTCTGTTCCCACTAGATGCCTAGGTTTGACTACCAAAAGTGTTCCCCCATGAGGTCTGTAGCACATACCTGTAATCCCAGCTCTAAGGAGGCTGAGGCCAGCCTAGGCTACATAGTAAGACTGTCTCAAAAGAAAGGAAAGAAAAGTGTCGAATGCCTTTGTTCCCTCCACTTAGGAGGCAGGGACAGAGGCAAGTGGATCTCTGTGAGTTCAAGACCAGCCTGGTCTAAATATCAAGTTCCAGGCTAGTCACTGTGAGATACAGTGTCTCAAAACAAACCAAACAAACAAACAAAAAAATGGAGAGATGATAATTTGCTGCCAGGCCTGACATTCTGAGTTCAATCCCATGGCTGCACAAAGTAGTAGGAAAGAAATGACTCCCCTAAGTTGTTCTCTGGCCTCCACCTGGACACCATGACAGGCATGTGTACACACACACACACACACACACACACACACACACACACACTATAATAACAAAAGTCTGCCGCAGGGTTTACCCCTGTCTGTCCTGGAACTCACTCTGTAGACTAGGCTAGCCTTGAATTCATAGAGATCTGCCTGCCTCTGCCTCCTTGGCTTTTTTTTTTTTTTTTTTTAATAAAGCTTTTATTGCTATTCTGATGGCCTGGTTCGGTTTTCAGTGCCTTGTTTACCGTCTTTCCTCCTCATAAGCTTGACTTAGCCATAAACTTGCTCTGTTCACCACTATTGATTTTTACGGCTTGGGTTTCTAGCTGGTATACAGTAGGTTCTGGGTAATAAAGAGTGAATGAATGACTGTTAGAGATGCTCGGGTGATAAGTCTGCATTCAAAGGGAAGGGAGACCTGACTAGGAGTGAGCCCTGATCTTTGCTGCCCTTTGTCTTGATGAGGTCATTGATGAGGTCATTGATGAGACCTACCACACCACGGAGCACCTGAAGCTGACCATGTGTTCCCACACCGTCCTCTCATTTGAAACTCACGGCACGTGGCCGTGGCAGGGACTCCCAGCTTAATGGAGAACCTCAGGCTATTGAGAACAGTTTTGCCCCTGAAGATGGCCTTGCTCCCAAGAGAAGCATACTGACGGCATTCTTCTGTGGTCCAGCCACATCTGGATGCTGGGTTCACATGTCCATGGGTGTCCAGCACCCCGCGTCTTCACGGTAGGCTTCCCGACTCCACCTCAACAGGCAGAAGGTTCTTTGAAGGATTTTTAAATTCTATATTATTTATTTTTGGAGATAGGGTTCTTACTTATATATACCCCTAGCTGTTTGGAACGCCCTATGTAGACACTAAGCTGGCCTTGAACTCACAGAGGTCAGCTTGTCTCCTCCTCCGGAGTGCTGGAATTAAAAGTGAGTGGGTGCCAGCATGCTCCTCTCCTGAGGGGATTCTTCATCACAGTGTAGCACCTGGGTTTTGTTTTTGTTGTTTGTGTTTTTCAAGACAGGGTTTCTCTGTGTAGCCTTGGCTGTTCTGGACTCACTTTGTAGACCAGCCTGGCCTCAAACTCAGAGAGATCTGCCTGCCTCTGCTTCCCAGGGCGCTTGGATTACAGGCGTGCGCTGGCAGCACTTGGATCTCTGAATTTATAGTTCCCAGTGCCCCTGGCTGTGTCAGCCTCATCTAATACCATTCAGTCTAGGGGTTTGTATCCTTCAGGTACCACTGTTGAAATCCCCGGTTCATCCCAACCCTTCCTGTTTTGCTTCTGTGTCTTTCTTTGTCTGGAATGATTTGTCTTGCTCAAGTCCCTTTTCACTAAAAAACTGAATAAATCAACAAAAACCTGCAGTCCTGACACCCTTACAGTGAGTGATTCAGTCTAGTAAGGAGGGGCTGGTCTGCTTGCTTGCGATTCATCACAACTGCCCTCTAAGGGGTGGCCCTTAGGAGGACCAAGGATGAAAAGGGTGTAAGTGGGGTTCTCTTACAAGTTAGGTTGCTTTCCACTGCTGTGCAGACCTGTGCCCAAGTCTTCGCTCGCGGGAGGTGGGGGGGCGGGGGGGCTTAGTGTGCATTCTAAGTACCGTGAAAGAAAGGGTCCATTTCAGATGGTAACTCCCTCCACTGCACATCTGTCTCTCCGCATTCTCACTGGACCCACTGTTACAGGCGCAGAAGCCGGACTGGAGGCGCAAAAGGCCTCACAGGCTAGGGTTTCTCTTCCACTTGGGAGAGGGAAAGCGGAGGGTGGCGGGCCTTCACCTTCCGGGCAATCGTGAGCCTCGGAGAGCTGAGTGAGCTCGGATGGCTCCTAGCTGTGTGCCACGTAGCCGCGGGCCTAAGTGAGCAATGGCCTGGGGGACTGATCAAGCGGCTGGAACAGTCGGGGTGGTGTCTGAGCTGTGGAGCACCCAAGGGGAGCATCCCCTGAAACGCCCGGGCCCGGCGTCCCCCAGCAAGCTCCGCCCTGCCTCACCAGGCCTGCAGGGGACCGCCACTCACCGAGCCGCGGTACTTCTCCAGCGACACCAGCTTGCCCCGGATGTTGACCACCTTGAAGTCGTAAAAGTCCTGCTCGGATTGCGTGGAGGCCCCGGCCCACAGGAGCAGCCACGCCACTGCCACAGCAGCTACCATGGCTCACTTCCGAGGTGGCGACTTGGCGAGGGCGAAGACAAGGCGGAGGGGACCCCCGGCGTGGGGGGCGGGAGGAGGCGGCCCGCTGGGCAGGACGCGCCCCCTTCGCAGTCGCCTGTGCAAGAATCAGAGTCCTGGTTCATGGCCCTCAGTTTCCCTAGCTGTTCTGCGCCGGTCCGCTTCAGATCCCAGGATCCTGTTTTCTTAAGTCTGAGACCGAAACTCTCTAGCTCGGGCTCAGGATGCAGCGACTTAATAGGGCGAGAGAGGAGAAAAACCTGTGTATAAGATCAGCTTCTAGTGCCTGGCCTTAGGCGCATCGCTCCACCACTCTGGGCCTCAATTTCTTTACCGGAATACACCTAGTCAGTGTAGAATTGGGAGTACTGGACTGTGACAGAAAAAATGATAGAAAATGCTTTGATAGCTGAACGGTCAGAGAGGGCAAGGGAGACCAGAATCCCCTGCGGTTTAGATTCGCAAAGTGCGGAAAGACTGCTTTTGGGATCATCTTGGTTCAGCGAGCAGAGACTGAGGTAGCAGGCCTTTACACGGCTGTGCAGTCACTCACTGGATTAGTGTCTCCTGAGAGGTGGTGCAACAGGAGCCAAGAAAGACCATGTCTGGAACAGCGGACAGTTAAAGGCTTTTTGTGGACACTAGCATGGCTAGCAGCTGGAATTGCAAGTCTTTAGGGACAGGAGATCTGGACAGCACACTACAGTGTTTCCCAGGCTCAGAAAAACCTCTTTGATACCCACAAAAGGGCCGAGTATCCAATGGTGACAGAGTATGAGTTAATACACATCTTGAGTACCTGTTCTATGCCAAGTTCAGCTCCAGGTGTCTCTTGTGCAGCAATGCTCAAGATGTGTGGTCCCTTTTCAGAGGGAAGCAGGACACTAAATAATTCACAGTTCACTCTGGAGGCAGAGGCAAGCAGATCTCTGTGAGTTTGAGGCCAGCCTGGTCTACAAAGAGAGTCCAGGACAGCCAGAGCTGTTACACAGAGCAACCCTGTCTTGAAAAACCAGAAAAAGAAAGAAAGAAAGAAAGAAAGAAAGAAAGAAAGAAAAGAAATCACAGTTAACTCTACAGCTACTGTTGTGGCAAGTTCCACCTAACAAAAGTGGGGGGGGGGGGGACGAAAGGAGGTGTGAATTGAACTCTGACAAATTCTTCAGGTAAAAGCAGGAAGATCGTGTGAAGGGCTCCAGGGAGAGTGAAACATGATACACTGGGCACACAAAAGGCCTCTTTGGCTGGACCGGGAAGAGCAGAGCGGTGGTGGTAGTGGGGGGGGGGGGGGGTAGGAGTGAGGTCACACAGCCTGGTGGGCCACAGTGAAGTTTACAGGGTTGCTGAGCATGGTAGCCAGTACCTTTAATCCCAGCATTTGGCAGACAGAGGCAGGCAGATCTCTGAGTTAGTGGTCAACCTGGTCTATATAGTTCCAGGCCAGCTGTGACTCCATAGTGAGATATAATCATTAAAAAAAAAAAAAAATTATGCCGGGCGTGGTGGCACATGCCTTTGATCCCAGTGCTTGGGAGGCAGAGGCAGGTGGGTCACTGTGAGTTCCAGGACAGCCAAGGCTACACAGAGAAACCCTGTCTTGAAAAACAAAACCAAAAAAAAAAAAAAAAAAAAAAAAATATATATATATATATATATATATATATATATATATATATATATATATATATATATATATGCCGGGCGTGGTGGCGCACGCCTTTAATCCCAGCACTTGGGAGGCAGAGGCAGGCGGATCGCTGTGAGTTCGAGGCCAGCCTGGTCTACAAAGTGAGTCCAGGATGGCCAAGGCTACACAGAGAAACCCTGTCTCGAAAAACCAAAAAAAAAAAATATATATATATATATATATATATGTGTGTGTGTGTGTGTGTGTGTGTGTGTGTGTGTGTGTATGTATGTATGTATGCCTTAAACCAAGAAACGAAGTTTTGTTCTTTGTTTCTGCTATCTTAAGCATCCTAGTAAGTCCTATGTGTTGCAGACAGATCCTTCTAGCTTTCCTGTGGTGTGCAGACAGGAAAAGACAAGAGCAGACAGATGCTGGGGGAGAGGAAACCGTGGAGCTTTAAGGCCCATCTGCAGTGACAGCAGAGCCATGCATTCACAGAGGAACGAGACTGCTAAAGCTGAGGAGGAGGCTGAGCTGTAGACGAATTTTATTTATTTATTTATTTTGGTTTTTTTGAGACAGGGTTTCTCTGTGTAGTCTTGGCTGTCCTGGACTTACTTTGTAGACCAGGCTGGCCTCGAACTCACAGTGATCCACCTGCCTCTGCCTCTGCCTCTCGGATTAAAGTGTAGACTTTAATCCAGCAATTTGGCCGCTCTGGCAAGGGATCACATCCAAAGACCTAGGTCTGTGTGATCCATCTGGAATATAATAGACATGCCCTTAGTACACATCCGTAATCCCTCTGGCTGGAGTAGATATGACACACCTTTTATCCCAAACAATGATGTCTAATTGAGGGGCAGACAAAGTGACGAATCAGAGAAATATTTGACAGAGATGGGATAGGCCCAATTGTCACAAAAACAGAGAGGAAAGAGAAGCTATTTAAGAGCTATTTGAGAGGAGAGAGAGACAGAGAGAGACAGAGAGAGACAGAGAGAGAGAGAGAGGTGGGGTTGTTTGTGGAATCCAGTACAGAGAAGAGTACAGTACAGGTGAAAAGTAGAGTTGTGCAGTCAACACCACACAGTTCAGTGTAATTCAGCTACATTCATGCACGTCTGTTTGTGGAGTTGGGCGGCAGTTTTTCCAGGCAGAGCAATTCAGTGAGAAGCGGAGAAAAGCCAGTTTGAATCAGTCAGCTTGGAGAGAAGTTTTGAGCCAGAATAGCTGAATTGAACCAGCCAGTCAGAGTTTAAAAAGGACTAGAAAGGATGATCTTATTCAGCGGTAAGTCTCAGAGGCTGAAAACATTCTAGGCCCAGGTTAACAGATGGACGTCAGAAGCTGAAACCGCCAAGGTCCAGGGTTGCCCCGAAGATTAGATTGTACAGAGGCTAGAAGCTTCCAGGCCCAGGCCTAGGGATAGTTAGATATAAAGAGTCTGGTCTCCCTCCAAGCCATCTATATGTAAAGCTTGGGTATGGCTTTCATCTCATGCCCTCATCTGTGGATATAAAACAACATTTACACTAGGCAAAGGTGTCAGAGTCAGGGAGCAGTGACTATGAAGGCACAGAGCCTGAAGGGAGGGCTTGGCTGTTTCAGGTAACATGGGGGTGGAACAGATGAATCTGGAAGAGGCTTCAGGGGTCAGCTGGGGGAAAGCTGTGAGTGCCACATCACTCTGTAGGCAGTAGCTGGAAGACTTGAAGCCAAACACACGGTCACATGATAAGATTTGAACACCAGGCCTCCAGATTTCAGAATTATGTACTCTTTCTGCACCACGAAGATGGCCTCCCTTTTCAGGAGCAGATGACTTTGCCAGCAGAGGTGGGGTACAGGACAAAGGTGCTCCAGGAGAGAAGGGGGCCCAAGCAAGTGTCTCTTCCCTTTTACCTCCCTACCCCTATCTTGTGGGAGCCTTGAGGCCTGTGATAGATCTTAATAGCATAGACAGTTGAGCTGACAGAAAACAGTTGCATAGCTGTCCTGTTTCCATGGCTGCCTTGACCACCAGGCTGGGAGCACCTCCAAGGAAGGCCTGTGCCTGGATTGCCATTGTGTCCTTTTTTCACACACGAGAGGCTTTTGTAAACCTCCTGGTGACTTCTGCTCCGTGTCCATGCCAGAATCTGATAAGGGCTGCTGTTGATTTTAGCCAACAGAATGTAATTTGTCACTTCATTTTCAGCCTGGTACATCTTCCTGGTGTTCTTAAAAGAGCACAGTTATTTTCGGATGGCGCATCTAACAACTGGGAGACTCAAAGACAGATACAAACAACTCACACCAAATTTCAGCAGAGCACTTGGAAGAGCTGGGGACTCAGGCTAAGGACCCCTACTCCTCCTCTTCTCCTACAATAAGCTCAAAGACCTTATTCATAGGTATTTTAAGATGCTCACAATATTCGTTTATCAGACTGCTGAGTGTCTGATTTGGAGCTATAGTAAGAGTTTTTAGTATAATGAAAAAAATAAAATAATTGAATTTACATTCCAATGGGAGGAGAAAGGACTGAAAACTGAAACGTATAATAGGTCATGAGAAACAGGGTAGAGAAGCACTGTGCCTGAGGAAGAGAGACTGTGGTCTTGTTTGTTGCCCCGTCCCTCGTAGCTTGCTTGGGTCCTAGAACTTTGGCTCAGGCTGGCAATGGAAGGCAGAAGGGACAGACACACAAACACACATACAGTGAACCTGGGTGATGGGTTGTTCGTTTGTTTGTTTGTGTTTTGGCTTTTGGCTTTTTTGGTTTGTTGTTGTTTTTTCTTTTGTCTTGTTTTGGTTTGGTTTTTTGAGACAGGGTTTCTCTGTGTAGCCTTGGCTGTCCTAGACTCACTTTGTAGACCAGGCTGGCCTCAAACTCACAGAGATCTGCCTGCCTCTGCCTCCCGAGTGCTAGGATTAAAGGCATGTACCACCACGCCCGGCTTTGTTTGTTTGTTTGTTTGTTTGTTTTAAGACAGTGTTTCTCTGCAACAGAGCCCTGGCTGTCCTGTACTCTCTAGACCAGGCTGACCTTAAACCCACAGAGGTCTGTCTCTGCCTCCCCAAGTGCTGGGATTACAAGTGTGCGCCACCACTCCCGGCTTGATGGTGGGGTTTTTGTTTTGGTTTGTTTTTTGGTATGTATTTTTTGTTTTTGTTTTAACACTACTGCAATCAGTGCAACCAGAAACCTTAGCGCGTTTATTAGGTACGGCACAGGGAGAAGAGTTATCAGTCTCCTAGAAGGTCTCTATAGGCAGCAGTCTCAAGCTCTTAACATCCTGGAGGCGGGAGCTGCACTAGTCAATGGTTCATAAACATAGACTCCCATGGAAAACTCTGACATCCCTCTCCAGCCTGGTCCATAAGGCAATGGCTTTGCCAATTTTCCATGGGCTATTTGGTCTCAGAGTCCTTGCTTATGCCAGGCCTTGCATATGCCAAAATACACCCTCACTCAGGACTTCATTCACTCAAGACTTTCTCTATTTCCTACCATCTGCGTTCTTTCTATTATTAGTTATTATTAGTGTATATGTGTATTAGTCAGTGTTCTCTAGAGGAGCAGAATTGACTGAATGAATACACACACACACATACACACACACACAATTTATACTAATGGCTTATGGGTTGTGATCCAGGTAGTCCAACCATGCCTGTCTTCCAATGGAAGGCCCAAGAATCCAGTAGTCTATGGAGGCCATACCTATTCGAATCACCACACCAACTCAAAGCAAATGGCTTCTGGGGAACCTTATGTACAGATGCCGAGAACAGGGCATTTACTAGATCAACAGCTGCATGGCACGTACCAGCAGATGTGTTCACCTGCTGCAGGAAAGAACACCACACTCAGTCAGCACAGCAGCTGCTTTTGGAGTTCCTAGGCGATTGAATTTTCGATAGTCAAACGTTGTTCTCCACAATGCATCTGTCTTCTGCGCTGGTCGGGGAGAGTTAGTGGGAGATGTGGTGGGAACCACCAGCCCTGCATTTTTCAAGTCTGTGATGGTGCCACTGGTCCCTGCAGTTCCTCCAGGCATGCAATACTGTCTTTGAGTCATTATTTTCTTTGGCAGAAGCATCTCTAAAGGCTTCCATGTAGCTTTTCCAAGCATAATAGCCCTCATTTTACAGGTCAGGGAACCAAAGTGAGATTTCTGCCAATTTCTAAGTCAGTCTCTCTCCCTCTCGCTCTCTCTCTCTCTCTCTCTCTCTCTCTCTCTCTCAATTATACCTTCTGGAGCTGGGGAAATAGCCACAAGGTGATGTCAGGGACCCAATGGACCTAGTGTGAGTTGGACTTCAGCCAAGCTCCTTTAATCACCTGATCTCCATAAGGCCCTGCTTTAACTGGAGGGCCATGGTGTTTCTCCCATTCTCCCGGAATCAGCATTAGCTCAGAACCAGTACTCAAGAGACCCCAGAACATCTGATTGTCTCCTCTCCCCCAGCGTACAGTTACCTTTGTAAACATCCATAAGTCCTTCTGGGGAAGGACTGGAGAAAGGCTAACATAAAACTTTTAGGTATTTCATCAGACTCCTTCCTCAGGGGAACCTGCCATCCCTTCATTCACGGGCATCTAGGTTGGCAAACTGACTTGGGTCTGGAAATTGCTTTACAGGCCGAAATTCTTTCTTGCCACGATCCAATGGACTCTTTCTTTTGTTTGAGAATTGTTTCTGTTTATCAAATCAAACAGAAATACAGTAGGTGTCTTATCTATTTCATACTTGGAAACTCATGATTGATTAGCAAGTACCAAAGGTCATGTGAGTCATGCAACCATAGAATTCACTTTGCCTGTGCTGGCCATTAGGGTTAGGCCACTATGGACATTGCTTTGTCTATGCTGCCCTTTCCGAAGACTACACTCACCTTGCTTTTGTTGGTTCATCTGACTGAAGAGCAGCATTTTTTTTTTTAAGATTTATTTATTTATTATGTATACAGTGCACATTAGATCACATTATAGATGGTTGTGAACCACCATGTGGTTGCTGGGACTTGAACTCAGGACCTCTGGAAAAGCAGTCAGTGCTCTTAACTGTTGAGCCATCTCTCCAGCCCAAGAGCAGCATTTTCAACCATAAGGTCTGGCACAATGAAAAGGGTGACAACTCCAATTCCTTTTCAGGAGGCCATGTTTTGACAAGTGCTTCAGCTAACCGTTCAAGCAAACTTTTGAAACCTTTATAAAATGTGTGAGCTTCTATATTAAACCTAGAATCTCCACACAGTAGACCCATATCAGTGAACTCAGTCTGATTCAGTTTTACGTTCCTTCCACCATTAGCCCACACCTTTGAAATCCATTCCCACATGCAGTCCCCTAGATTTCTGCTTGGAAGAATTAGCAAACTTACTAAGCTGTTTAGCAGTGCAGCATGCCTCCTCACGGACTGTACCTTCTAATTTCTTTGTAGGAGCCTGCTTAGCCTTTAGTCTGGCCGTAGGTCCATAGGCAACCGTAGGTGGGCCCTGACAGATATCAGCATTATCTCGCCTGGCATCTCCATTAGGGAAAGTCTGCTGGTGGGTTACCAGACAGCGAAGCATTAGTTTCCTTGTTCAGAGGTAGAAAGGGCAATGTTCTGGCAGGTAGGAGTACGACTTCTGCTGAGAGCGGAGAGACTGTTTTCTCAGGTAAGATCAACCTTCGAGAGTCTGAGGGTTCAAAGTTCCTAGCCTCATTAGGGTCCTTCTACATGTCTCCATCCCAAAATACAGGATCCTGAGCTGGGCATGGTGGCGCACGCCTTTAATCCCAGCACTCGGGAGGCAGAGGCAGGCGGATCACTGTGAGTTCGAGGTCAGCTTGGTCTACAAAGCGAGTCCAGGACAGCAAGGCTAACACAGAAACCCTGTCTTGAACCGCCCCCCCCAAAAGAATGTGGAGATGAATATTCCAGATAGGGGAAACAGCAAGTACAAAGGCCCTGAGGTGAGAGCATGCATGGTATGTTTGGAGAACAGCTAAGAGGCCAGTCAGCAAGAATGAGATGAATGACATCAGAAAAGTAATGGGGATGGGCAGGCAGATACTGTGGCCTCATATCATCCACTGTGGAGACTGTGCCTCTAAGTGAGATGGGAGCCCTCCCTCTCCTCCAAGGGTCATAAACAGGGAACTGACATTTCTTCTTTTTGTGCATTCCAGCTGCCAGGGGTTGCACCCAGGGCCTGGATGTGGCAGACAGCACTCTACCATTGAACTACATTCCCAGACCAGAAAGCAGTGCTTCTAGTGTTCCATCAGAGCCACTCTGGTGGTCCTGAAGAAGCTAGTTAGGAGGCCAAGCAACTCTCCTGTGCAGGGTCTCGGGAGTGGCAGAATCAGAGTCTGAATATATTTTGAGACTTGAGGGAAAGTCCCCCCTCCTTTCTAGACAGAGCTTCTCTGTGTACCCCTGATTGTCCTGGAGCTCACTCTGTAGACCAGGCTGGCCTCAAACTGACAGATCTACCTGCCTCTGCCTCCAGAATGCTGGGGTTAATAGTGTGCACCGCCACCCAGCTTGGGAAAGTATTTCTTATAGTTTGGATATAGAGATGAGTCAGAGATGACATTAAAATTTTTGGATAGAGCGGTTAAAAGCACTGTCTGCTCTTCCAGAGGTCCTGAGTTCAAATCCCAGCAACCACATGGTGGCTCACAACCATCTATAATGAGAACTAATGTCATCTTCTGGCCTGCAGACAGAGCACTGTAGACATAATAAATAAATAAATAAATTTTAAAAGTTTTGGATAGAGTAACAGGAAGTATAAAGTCCCTTTAATTGGGGAAAAAGAGTGGCTACAAAGGCAATTGATCAGAAGTGGACAGTCAAGAGGTCAGTTTTGGACAAGCTAAATTCAAGTTACCTATTAGCGGTGGCATGCTAGTAAATGTTTAACAACTAGCTGCTGAGGAAAAAGAATGGCATGCATGTATGTGGGTGTGAGTGTGCATGAGGGGCGTGTGTGTACATATGTAAGTTTACTGATAGTGAGATATGTCATACAAATAATAAATGTACAGTACTCCTTATTAAAAATTCATGTGTGTGTCTAGTGCTGAGCTGTATCCCTAATTATCTTTGTTCCATTTGTATAATTTTGTTTGTTTGTTTGTTTGTTTTTTGAGACAGGGTTTCTCTGTATAGCCTTGGCTCTCCTGGACTTGCTTTGTAGACCAGGCTGGGCTTGAAGTCACAGTGATCCGCCTGCCTCTGCCTCCCGAGTGTGAGATTAAAGGCTTGTGCCACCACTGCCTGGCTTCATTTGTATAATTTAATTCTTAGTAATAGCTATGGTTAATAGGAGAGTTATAAGAGTCCTTAAAATATATAACATCTGATATTCAAAGCTGGCTCAAGTCAGCATTCTTATGTGTCCTGAGGCTGGATTCAGAAGTGTAGGATTGGAAGAGCCCTAAGGCAGAGCTAAAGTTTGGATGTGGACAGCATGCAGAATATTTAAAGTCAGAAGACTGAAGGAAGATGGAGAGTTGGTATAGACAGACTGAACAGGCAAGGGGCAGTCTTTGGGACGTCAACATTCGGCACCAGGAAGATGAAGACATCAGGGAAAAGAGTAGGAACCAGAAGAGGTGGAGAAGATTAGCCAGAGGGAGAGCAAAGCAACCCAGAATATGGTCGTCATGGAGGCCAAGGAGCTGACTAATTTGTTCCAGGGTGGAGAGCGATGAACTAGTCAAATGCTGCTGACAAATCTAAAAAGATTAAGGTGGAAAACTGAACACTGGGTCCTCAAAGAAGGGAATCAAGCAAAACAAACAAACAAACAAAAAATACTTTTCTTCCAACTCTGACTTCTGTCCCTCTCTTATGTTTATTTGCTTCTTTTCTTTCTTTCTCTCTCTCTCTTTCTTGTTTGTTTTGTTTCATTTGTTTTTGCTTTGTTTTTTCGAGGCTAGGTCTTACCATGTAGACATGGCTATCTTAGAACTCACTCTGTTGACCAGGCTGGCCCTGAACTCACAGAGCTCCAATTGTCTCTGCCTCCCAAGTGCTGGGGTTAAAGGTATGCACAACTACTCCTGGCTTCCCTCCCTTCTCCTTAGGGCAGGCTTCTCCCCTGATTATAGGATTTTTTAGTCAGAGCCTAAACAGGAAGCTCTTATGATAGAGGTTTACTTACAAAGGGACTGGCGAGTGCTGGTGCCTTGGCTACAGAGAGAAACTCCGTCTCAAAAAACCAAAAGCCAAAAACAAACCAAACAAACTAAAAACCCAGCAGCAACAACAAAGAGACTGATTACAAACACGTAGGTAGACGGCAGGCATAATTCAGGAAGCTGAGCTGTTAACAACCCTTGACCTAAACTTGGTGTAGTGAAGTTAGTTACCACGAAGGAGATTCTCAGCTAGCCAGGGTCCTACCCGCGGGGACATACCCAGGGAAGTCATTTCCTGTTTTACCCTCCCTCCTGTCTAACCACCTTCAAGGCTGCTCTGGTTTGAATCTAAGGAAAAGGCAGAGAGAAGAGGAATCAATTACTGTCATCAATCTGGATAGTGTCAAGTCCCAGAAACTCAGGACAAATGGCTAACTGAGCGGCCTATTAGCATACCAAAGTGTCTGCTTGCCTCACTCAGTGCCTGTGGCTCTGCGCCTCTGCGCCTCTGCGCCTCTGCACTTCTCACCCCGCCTCCAACCTTAAACCCCGGGGTTTCCCCCCTTCCCTGCCTCCAACTTCTGATTCCTATAAAACTTGCCAATTAGCCACACACTCTCTGGGTCTCTCTTGGCCTTCTCCTCTGTCTCTGTCTGTCTGTCTCTTTCTCTCCCCCCTCCCCCCACTCTGGTCCCTTCCAGATGCCTCTGGCTGTACTCTCCCTCATAGTTTAAAGAAAAACCTTAACCAACAGAGGGTAGCCAGCAGAAAACCTACATTCCACCGAGTGTAGATGAATGCTGAAACACTCCCCTGGTTGGTGCACATGAAGCTTTGGTTCGGGGCCCAGTGAGAAGGTCAGGAGTCTTAGCTAAATAGTGAGTTCAAGGCCAGGCTGAGTAATAGGAAACCTCGTCTCTGCCACCACCACTGCCCCCAAAAAGAAGTCACATTTAGAACAAAATTATGCCATCTTATGCTGTTTAGTGAGTTTGAAGCCAGCTTGGAGGTACGAATAAGACCTTGAATTTAAAAACCAAAATACATACACACATACAACACAACAACAACAAAAGCAACCCAAGCCACCAGCCTCTCTCTGAGCGTCTCTCAGTAGTTCCCTGCTCCAGTCTTGCCTGCTTCACAGACTCATCTAGAAGTTTTAAAAAGATGTTTACATCTAGGCTTCACCAGTTCACTCAGGAAGTCTGATAGGATCTCAGTGTTATGCTTTTAAAATCTCCCAGGCCATTCTAAGGGGCAGCCATGACTAAGACTCCAGCAACACCTATGTGCCTGTGTGCTGTGGCATAGGACCCCAATATAGAGGGTCTCAGGGTGTGAACGTTTCACGTTAAAGAGTGTGTTGTGGAGTTTAGGGGATGTGGTGGTGGAGAGCCTGTCCAATTCTCAGCCCCACATATACAACAAAGGATCAGGATTTGGAATGCCATATACTTTTGGTGTGTATTTGGTAATATAACATCTAAGGCATTATTTTTCAGATGGTAAGTAGCAGCTTATTAGTAGGGCATGGAATTAATTTAGTGGTTCACACCGTCCTGGGGAAAAATAATTAAGTAGAAAATTTGGGGCTGGCAAGATGGTGCAGTGAGTAAAAGGGCTTGTTGCCAAGCCTGACCACCTGAGTTTGATTCCGGTACTTAAAGGTGGAAAAAAAGAACTTACTCCTGTAAGTTGTCCTCTGACCTCCATAGATGCTTGCATATTGACACACACATGCACACAAGCACACATGCTAAAAGAAAGAGAAAATTTTCAGGGTGTTTCATGTCATGGGGTTAGTAAAATACTGTAAAGTTTGATGAAACGACTTTTCTGTTTGTTTTATTTTTGTTTTGTGGTTTTATTTAAAACGCCTGATGCCGGGCTTTGGTGGCGCGTGGCTTTAATCCCAGCACTTGGGAGGCAGAGGCAGGTGGATTGTGGTGAGTTTGAGGCCATCCTGGTCTACAAAGTGAGTCCAGGACAGCCAAGGCTACACAGAGAGACCCTGTCTCGAAAAATCAAAACCAAACCAAACCAACCAAACAAACAAACAAACAAACAAAAACCAAAAAATGCTTGAAACCCACTGACCTAGGATAAGAACTATAATTGTACTTCTGTCTACTTATTTTTAAAATGTGGATTAAAAAACTTAGCTCCTGGGGCTGGAGAGATGGCTCAGTGGTTAAGAGCGCTGCCTGCTCTTCCAGAGGTCCTAAGTTCAATTCCCAGCAACCACGTGGTGGCTCACAACCATCTGTAATGTGATATGGCGCCTTCTTCTGGCCTGCAGGTGTACATGCAAGCAGAGCACTGTATACATAATAATAAATAAATTTTTAAAATATTAAAAAAAAACAAAAACAAAAACTTAGCTCCTGCCTCCTGGGATTGTAATAAAGAATAAGTAAGTTAGCACATATGAAGTGCTTGGTGTCTAGCATAGAGTAAATAGTCAGCAGTAGCTGCTCATGTTTCTATTAATGAAGGAGGATATAAAATTTTATTTATGGTTTGGCAACAACTGCATGATGTCAGGCAAGAACACAGATAAGGGTGGCTACTCTGTCAGATCCACCAGATGACGTTAATACTATAGCAATAGACAATCTACTGCAAATAAAAAGGAATGGGCTCAGCTTGGCCAAGCTTGGGTAGTGGAGGCATTGTCTTACCTTCTAGCTAAAATCACTCCTACTAACACCTTTCCTGCATCTGGCCAGTGCCCCACAGCCTCTCTAGGTACCTGCTCTCAGAAAATTAACACAGCTCTATCTAGAGCCCTGTGGGGAAGGACTCAGCAGGCTCAGTTATTCAAGTACCTAAAGCACTTAGCACCATGCCTGGCACTCAATAAATGTGGGCCAATTTGAGCTGAGCTGCTGATAAGTGTCCTGGGACCTTGATGGAGTCACTTCCACTTTCACCAGAGCGTCCTGCTTGTAAATAAGGGGAGCTGCATGGAAGGCCGAAGGGAGGACTTCTGATTTTTGAAATGGGGAAGCTGAGCCCCAAACAGAGGAAGAGATTTGCCCAAGTTCAAGCCACAAACTAATAGATAAACTGAGGAAGTGGCTGAAGTCTCCACTGCAGGGCAGAGCGCTTTCTGGAAATGCCTCCCAGTGGGGCTAGATCTTGGAAAGAGAGTGTGGAGGTAAAAGGAGACAGATGGCCTTATATCATTTATGTGAACACAAAACGCCCATATGCACATCATAGTTTGAATCTGAACTGTCCCTAACAGGCTCATGTTTGAAAGCTTGGTCCCCAGCTTGTGAAGCTATTTGGAGGGCCATGGAACCTGGGCAAGTTAGCCCTGTTTTGTAGAGTAAGTCATTAGAGGCTGGCTTGCTTTCTCTGTTTCCTGTGTTACCTACCATGTCTTCCCTGCCATTGGGTACTGAAATCCTACTAAAATGGTGAGAAGGAAAAAAAAAACTTCCTCCCTTTAAGTTGCTTCTTATGTCAGGTATTGTCACAGTGAGGAGAGGAGCAACTAAACAGCACACTTAATGAAGATGCAGAGGAAAGAGCACACAACCAAATGCATTAGAAGGCACCTCTAGGGGCTGGAGAAATGGCTCAGTGGTTAAGAGCACTGTCTTTTCTTCCAGAGGTCTTGAGTTCAATTCCCAGCAACCACATGGTGGCTCACAAGCATCTATACTGGGATCTGATGCCACCTTCGGTGTACATGAAAATAGAGCGCTCCCATACAGTAAATAAATAAATAAATCTTTAAAAAAAGAAGAAAAAGAAGAAGAAGGAGGAGAAGAAGAAGAAGAAGAAGAAGAAAAAGAAGAAGAAGAAGAAGAAGAAGAAGAAGAAGAAGAAGAAGAAGAAGAAGAAGAAGGTGGTCCCTCTAGGGGTGAGGAGAAGGGACAAAAGGGAAAGAATAGGTAAGGGAAGCAAGAGACCTTTAAGAGCAATGCTCATGAACTGTGTATATAGATGTACATACACACACACACACACACACACACACGCACACACACACACACACACACGCACACACACACACACACACACACGCACACACACACACACACATTCGGGGGTTGGAATCATTTAAACCGGAGTCTGAGGGCCTGCTGAAAGTATGACGCTAACGTAGGCTTACATAGTGAGTTCCAGGCCAGCCTGGGCTCCAAAATAGGAGGAGCCTATTTTGTCCAAAGGAAACCAAAACCCAGATGAATAAAATATCTAGTCATAGCCAGGTGTGGTGGCGCAGGCCTTTAAATTCCAGCACTTGGGAGGCAGGGGCAGGTGGATCGATGTGAGTTTGAGGCCAGCCTGGTCTCCAAAGCGAGTCTAGGACAGGCAAGGCTACACAGAGAAACCCTGTCTCAAAAACAGACAAACAAACAATATCTAGTCATGCTTTTCCTTTGTTTAAATACCCAATCAGAGATGTAGTCTATGACCAAATGGCCTGCGTAGTGTGAGACAGCGATCAAGCACACGGGGATTGGTAGCTTCTGTATGTAGCACAGTTCTGCCAATTTATGTGGGAATTTTTGTTTTGTCTTGTTTTTTTGAGACAGGGTTTCTCTGTGTAGCCTTGGCTGTCCTGGACTCACTCTGTAGACCAGGCTGGCCTCGAACTCACATTGATCTGCCTGCCTTTGCCTCCCCAAGTGTGCCACCTCGCCCTGCTGCTTCACTCTTTCTTAGTAGGCTCCCACTTCGTTGGAAAAAAACCTTCATCTTTTGGAGAACCCCCTTGCCACACACAGGGTACACTTCTCTGTGCTCCTAAGTCCTCGGTGTGCCTGTCCTGCTGCCCTGTACATTGCACTTCAAATGTTTGTTCAACACACAATGCTTGGCATGTGGTAGTATTCATAAATACACAGAACCCTGTATTGACATACAGCGAAGTTAAGATATCCGAAGTGTACATCCTAGATAAACTTCTAAAAAAATGAGCACACCATGTCTATATGCAGACTAGTTCCACTACTCAAAAGCCTTCCTCACTTCCCCTTCCAGCCACTGCCACTCTGATTCGGACAATGTGGAGCAGTTTGCCTTTGTTCTTCATCCTTCTGGAAGCATCTAGATCACGCTTTTTTTTTCTTTCCAGCTTCTCTTGCCCATCCAACATTAAAAAAAAAATTATATATATGGATACTTTGTCTACGTCTACACACCAGAAAAGGACATCAGACATTTGTGAGCTGCCATGTGAGTGCTGGGAATTGAACTCAGGACCTTCAGAAGAGCAATCAGTGCACTTAACCATTGAGCCATCCCTCCAGCGCCCCCCCCCCCCCGCCAACATTTTATTCACAGTATTGCATATATACCGTCTTTCTTTCCTTTTTCTCTTCCTTCCTTCCTTCCTTTCTTTCTAAAACAGGGTTCTCTGTAGCCTTGGCTGTCCTGGAACTCACTCTGTAGCCTAGGCTGGCCTTGAACTCACAGAGCAGTATTGTATATTTTTGTGTGTAGTTGCAGATGAGTTACTTTCATGCTTGGCACATACTATTAAATTGCATGAATATCCTACAATGGGTTCACTTCACTGTTTATAAGCACTCAAATGCGTGTGGGTGCGCTGGCTTGTGCATTTGTGTGGAGGCTAGAAGTCAGCCTTGGGTTTTGTTCCCTCAAAACTGTCCACCTTGGTTTTGGAGACAGGGTCTTTTCGGTCCTGATGCTTGCTGAGGGGGTTAGGCTGGCTAGCTGGCCAGTAAGCCCCAGGGGTCTGCTTGCCTGTGTTCTCAGTGAGTGGAAGGTAGGTGTGTACTACCGGGCCTGGCTTTTCACATGGTTCCAGGGTGAGCACTCTATTGAATAAAGTACCACTTAGCCCCTAGTCAAATATTTTCTCTCTTTTCTTCTCTGCCCCAGCCCCCTCGTGCTAGGAATTGAAACCTATGGCCTAATGCATGCTGGGCAAGTACTGTACCACCGAGCTATATGTTCCAGCTCTCAAATATGTCTTAAGTCAATGGAAAATTCTGTCCATCCCACTACACTGGGAATCTCTTGAGGAAAGAGGGAAGGTTTTATTCATGTCTAAATCACCAGTACCTACAGTTGGGTCTGGTTCTTGGTGGGAGCCCAGGATTTGAGGAATGAGCTGATGTAGGACCCCCCTGAGCCTTTGTAATTAAACTGGTCATTTCCCCATCCTTGGAGGGGCCCCAGCTTCAGATCCCTGGGTGATGCAGGTGAGTTGCTAGGCAACAGCATGAGGTTGGCTCTGGGGTCACAGTGGAGAGTGTGCTGTGAGGCCCGCTTGCCGGTAATTGGAAACACTTCTATTCAGCAGTCTCTTAAAGTGCCTCTGCTTTCTCCCCTCCGGCCCATCCCCCCACTCAGCTGCTGGAGGGATGGTTCTCAAGCACTCAAGGGATCCCAGCATTTCCTCATTCCAAAAACCTCCTGTCCCCAAGGGAGGAAACCAAGGTTCAAGAGCTAAAGTAACCTGTTCGAAGTCCATGTAAGAAGTACAAAGTTAAACCTAGGTTTTGTGGTTGCAACACCCTCACTCTGTCCAGTATTTTGGCTTTGGGCAAGTTGAATTTTGGGGTGCCCACTGGAGGAGAGATGCCAAGCTGGAGTCAGCAGTGGTCACAGTGTTGCCCTCCTTGTCAAAGCTCATGGCGTGAGTGCTCCAGCAGCAAATAGGAGGGTTGGGGATACCTGAAACTCCCTGGGAGAATCAATGGCTTGAGAGATCCTTCAAAGTCTGACTTCAAGACTTAGGGCCTTGGGGTTCCAACTGGTGTGCTCTGATCTGGTAAGCAGCAGCACCAGGCCTCCCAGAGCCTGTCTGCTCTGGTCTCTGAGATCCCAGAAAGGCATGACAGAGTAGGAAGGACTGTAAGAACAGGGGAGGTCTAAGATTTCAGAGCAGGAGGACAAGTTGAATTATGAGCAGGAAATAGCCAGGGAGGTAAAGGGAGTACGAGCAAGTTCAGATGAGTGCTGCTGCAGGTTTGGGAGAGAGGTTTTTGTTTTTATTTTTCAAAACAGGGTTTCTCTGTATAGCCCTGGTTGTCCTGGAATTCACTCTATAGATCAAGTTCGCCTCAAACTCAGAGCTCCACCTGCCTCTGCCTCCTAAGTGCTGGGATTAAAGGTGTGCACCCCGGATGAGTGTTATTTTTAAAGATGGCCTTTTAGATCTTCCTGCCTTTATTTAACTGGTATTTACTGTGAGGACTTTTGTGCGTGTGCAGGAATTGATCCCAGAGCCTTGTGCTTGCTTGTATGCATTCTATCTCTGAGATATAGACTCAGACCTTGTTTTTGTTTTTTTTTGTTTTTCGGTTGGGGTGACAGGATCTCATTATGTAGCCCAGGCTAGCCTCAAATGTAGCCCAGGCTAGCCTCAAATGTAACCCTCACGCAGTTCATCGTCGTGTGCTGGGATTACAGACATGTGCAACTACACCCACCTAGAAGATCTGATTGATGCCAGGTGTGGTGGCATACAGACCTCTTTGAGTTTGAGGCCAACCTGGCCTACAAAGAAATTCCAGGACAGCCAGGGCTCTGTAACACAAGGAAACATTGTCTGGAAAAAAAAAAAAAAAACCAAAAAAACAAAACAAACAACAAAAAAGACGATCTGATTGAACCCTGTTTACTAGGGTAAAATTATAACACTTTCAAAATCCATCCATTCACTCATTCATTTATTCTACATTTACGTATGTATGGATCAATGTCCCCAATGCTTCAACCACACTATTTCCTCATTCAATAAACAAAAGTCCTATTTCCCTGTATCCTGTATCCAAAGAGGTATCCGTATACACTAGTTGGTACTAGTCACAACAGCTAAGATACAAAATCAATCTAGATGCTGGTCAGTGGATAAATAAAATGTGATAGATACATACATTGGGATATAATCATAAAAAGATGGTATACTGTCTTTTGCAGCAATATGGGTGCAAATGGAGGGTGTTATAGTAAGTGACACAAATCAGAAACGGACAAATACCACATGTTCTCTATTGTATGTGGATGTTATTTTTTTTTAAAATTGATGCGAGCTCAGGAGAGAGGGGGCTGGATGAATAGTGAGCAGTTCGCTTCTACCCTTAAATAGGAGGGGTTTCCCTTATCAAAACACCAAAGAGCTTTCTCTCCCATTACGGGCCCCAGCTTGGAGCCCACTGCCTGGGTGCCGTGTGCTCAGTCCCTGTGAGACCTTCCCATTTTTACAAAAATATCCTTTACACCATCTGTGTATACCAGCTTATTTCCTCTTTAGCTTAAAAGCTCTAGGAGACCAAGGATCAGGCTGGATTCACAGCCCTGGGACACGAGGAGCAGTTCTCACCAGCTACAAGAAAGGAAAAAGAGAAAGTTTGAATAACACATTCAGGGTGAATATGGGATAATTTCGACCCAGAGACATTCAGTTTAAAAAAAAAAAAAATGTCTTCTTTCCTGGTAGCAATTTTCTACTTGGAGCCAGTGCCTTGATTTATTGAGAGCCCTTAAAGTGCTGTTGTGCTGAGCAAAAGCAAAGTTGGGAAAGGCTTTTGGGGGGTAGGGGTGGGCAGGGACTCGATCCTTTCTATTATGTCAGTTTCTTTAAACAAAAAAGGATTTAGACAATCTTTTCCAATTGATTCTCTTGTAAACACTCAAAGAAAGAATGCCTATCCCATTCTGAGAATAAAGTGGAAGTCCCCTAATTGTACAGACATGAAATGCCTGAACTCCCCGCCTACATAGTTGGTGTAATTGGCAATAATTTCTCCCTTCCCCTCCCTCTAGTGAGAGACAGCTCACTTCTTATTAGAAGAAAACCAGATCGCTAACCTGGGAACCTGAGTCTTGGAAGGAGTTTATTTTACCAGCCAGCGCAGGCTTCCAGAGGGAGCGGAAGACAGGAAGCCTGTGTTTTCTCTCAGCTCCAGTCCACCTGGTACCTGGCCTGCTTGTGACTGGCCTCTGCTTCCTTCCCCCACTCCCTCGTGGGACACTTCGCAGCCTTCGAAATATCTAGGCAGATGTTTCCTGTGGAAAATATTCCCTAGGACAGAGCTCTGTTATATGGGTCTCTGGTGGAAGTATCAAAGGTTTGAGGCTGGCCCCAGATGGGGAGCCTAGGAGGTGTATTGCGCTTTTAAGGGATCTGTGGCTAGATTAGAAACGTCTTTTTTTTTTCTTTCTTTCTTTCTTTCTTTCTTTCTTTCTTTCTTTCTTTCTTTTTTTTAGCAGCAATTTCTTTTCATTATCAACAGCTAAACCTTCTTTTTCAGTAAACAGATTTTGGAATTTGGTCTTATCTTTTATTATTATTATCAAGGCTGTTGCTGTGTGTATGTGTATGCGTGCGTGCGTGCATGCATGTTCACATGTGTGTTGCACATCTGTGTGTGGTTACATATGTAGAGAGGGATGTGGAGGCTGGAAGTTGATATCACATGTCTTTCTTCATTCCTCTCATATTTTTTTTTCTCCCGAGACAGAGTTTCTCTGGGTAGCCTTGGCTGTCCTAGGCTCACTTTGTAGACCAGGCTGACCTGGAACTCACAGAGATCCACCTGCCTCTGTTTCCTGAGTGCTGGGATTAAAGGCGTGCACCACTGTGCCCACCCCACCTTATATATTGAGTCAGGGTGTCTTGTTGAACCCAGAGTTGTGCATTTGGCTAGTCCAGCTAACCTGGTTGCTCCAGGATTTCTGCTTATTAGGACTCCAGGGAGGTTACCATGGCCACGTGGGTTTTATGTGGGTTCGGGGGGGGGGGTCCTGAGCTCTGGTCCTCCTGCTTTCAAGGCAAATGCTTACAGCTGAGCTATCTCCCTGCCCGCCCCCAACGCTCCCCCCCTCTTCCTGCCTAACACTATGGTTTGGAAAATGTACTGCAACTTCTTTGACTGTCAATCTCTTGTTGTTTTGAGACCGCGTTTCAAGCGCTTCGGGCTGGCCTAGAATTCATGTAACTGAGGTTGACCATAAACTCTTTATCCTCCTGCCTCCATCTCCTGAGTGCTAGGATTACAGGCCTGTACTACCATGATATGCCCTCAATTTCCATTTATAAAACAAATTTTCACTTTTAGTTTTAGAAATGACAGTTTTCCTCCTCTTGAGAGTTGGGATGAGGTTGTATAAAAATCTTAGGACAAGCCGGGTGCGGTGGCGCACACCTATAACCCCAGCACTCAGGGAGGCAGAGGCAGGTGGGAGCTCTGTGAGGTCGAGGCCAGCCTGGACTACAAAGCAAGTCCAGGACAGCCAAGGCGACACAGAGAAACCATGTCTCAAAAAAAAAAAAAAATCCTAGGCCAAGGTATTCACGATAAATTATAGTGTTATGCCCTTGCACCAAAGACTCAGCTCTGCCCAGTGTCTGAGCCAATCCAGACCATCATATGCGCAGGCATCCTCCCCTCTAACAGCAGCTGGGTCAGATGTGAACTCTCCAATTGGTACAACTGGTTTTCAGCGAAAACACCGCACTTGATACACACCTCATGGCTGTCAGTTTGCCCAGTTCCTACTAACTTTAAATTAGGAAGGGAACAGAGTGGATCTTGCTCCCTTTGGCACTAACCTGCATACAGCTGAGCGCAGAACAGCAGCCCAGAGCCACAGTGCCTCTTCCGTCAGACTCTGGTCAGCATCACTTGATGCCTAGCCCCCGGCTTCTTGCCACCACAACCACCCGTCTGAACTCATCACACTCTTTGAACACTGTGCATTGGCCCCAGAAGCTCTTTATTCTTCTCCCTAGGTCGTCACTTCTCGGCTCTACCCTTAGCCTAAGACAAAAGGAAAAAAGGAACTGACATTTGATACTGGGCAGCTCTGTATGTGTGTTCTTACTTAGTGAAACTCTATGAGATCAGTATTAGTTTTTAATCTTTGTTCCTGAAGGGGCTGGAGAGGTGGCTTAGTAGGTAAAAAAACAAAACAAAACAAAACAAAAAAACAAAAAAGACAAACAACACTTACCGTGCAAGCATGAGGAGCTGAGTTTGAATCCCCAGCATCCAACTAAAAAAAAGCTAGGCATGGCTACATATGCCTGTAACCCCAGTGGTTCAGTGTGTGGGGTGGGGTGGGGGTGAGGGGAGCATGGAGACAGGGGAACTTAGATGAAATGGTAAGCTTCCAGTTCAATAAAAGACAATAAGGCGGTAAAGAGTGATGGCCTCCAGATGTGTGCCCATGTGTACATGCACCCATATACTCAAATGCATTCAGAACACACATACACACACACACACACACACACACACACACACACACACAAACACACCTATGTCTTAATCAAAGTTACTATTGCTGTGATGAAGCACCACGACCAAAGGTAAGTTGGGGAGGAAAGGGCTTAGTTGGCTTACATTTCCACATCATAGTCCATCACTGAGGGAGATCAGGACAGGAACTCAAACAGGGCAGGAACCTAAAGGCAGGAACTAATGCAGAGACCATGGAGGGGAGCTGCTTACTGGCTTTCTCCCCACGGCTTTCTCAGTCTGCTTTCTTACAGAAAACCCCCATTACCAGCCCAGGGGTGACACCAGCTACAATGGGCTGGCCCCTCCCTTACGCTTGCCTTTAGCCTGATCTATGGAGGCATTTTCTTAACTGAGGTTTCCTCCCTCTCAGAGGAGGTTTTATGTCAAGTTGGCATAAAAACAGCGAGCACAGCATATCCACTCACCAACCTCTACAGGGAAAACTTCATGAAACTAAAAAAAGAAAGAAAAAAAAGTTAATTTTCTAGAATCACATATTGAGCAAGTGTCAGGATAAGATTTTGAACCCAGATCTCTGTTGTCAAAATCCATGCTGTCCATCCATGACAGCCCTGTAAGCGTACATTAGGGCTATAGGAATGGAATTATTTATCCACTGACTCAATCCTTAAGTACAGTCACGGTAGTGGTCATCTTGGACTATCGTGGCAATGGGCCTGGTGGGTCCCATTTCTTCTAGTTCAAGAGACTCAAGGTCTCAAAGTACCAGCAGTTTTGGTTTCTCCTTTTAAAAAATTTTAGATTTTTAAAAAAAATATTTTATTTTACATGTCTGTGGATCATTTGCATTCTTAGTGCCCAGAGAGGCCAGAAGAAGGTGTTGGATTTCCTGGGACTGGAGTTATAGACAACTGTGAGCTGCCATGTGGGTGCTGGGAATTGAACCAGCCAGTGCCCTTAACCACTGAGCCGTCTCTCCAGGCTCAGGTCTGGCTTTTCCTAAGGCCTCTTTCCTGGGCTAGAAGTGATCTTCTGGATGCCTCTTTCTATGGAACCCTGTGTGGGAATGAGTGCTCCTGACACCTCTTCGTGTCCAGGATGCCATAAGACTGTCTAAGGCAGATCCTTCCAGCCCCATTTAGCTTGATCAGCTCTTTAGACGTCCAGCCTTCAGATGAAGTCACATTTTGGAATACAAGAGCTTAGGGCTTCAGCATACAGACTTTGTTGGTGGGGGGGGGGAGTATATATAATTCATATTATAAAAGAGGTCTAAGTATCACCTCGAGAGACAGAGAGGCAGGCAGATCTCTGTGAGTTCGAGGCCAGCCTGGTCTACAAAACAAGTCCACAACAGCCAGGACCCCTGTCTCAAAAAAAAAAAAAAAAAAAAAAAAAAAAAAGACTAGCTTATTTCAGGAGAGTTTTAAAAGGGCACTAAGGATTTCACAGAATTACAGGGAAACTTGAGAACCAAATTGGGATAAGAAAGTCCAGGTAGGAAGAGCCCCAAGCCCTCTGCTGTTGTGGCCACTGGTACTACCTTTTTGGATCCTCTGTGATACTCATTTTCAGAAATGTATGCCTGCTGCCATCCCCACCATGTTGTAGGCGTGAACTTCCCCTGCTCCCTGCTCCCTGGGGCTATCTGCTCCTGGTATAAAGTTTAGGTGGATATATCTGCGTGGAGCATTCATGCTTTTCCTTTAAGGAAGCATCTTGTGTTTTCCGCTCTTATATTAGGTGCTCTTTTCTTCACGACTAACAAAGAGTCTCTCAATATGGGGAGGCGAGGGGCTCAGTGGTTAAGAGTCCTGGCTGCTCTTATCGAGAACCTGGGTTCCATCCCCTGCATCCGTAAGGCAGCTCACAGCTGTCCGTAACTCATCTTGCTCACCTGTGGCACACAGACACACATGCAGGCAAAACACCCATATACATTTTTTTTTTTTTTAATTTCAGACATGGGCCACTGAGAATTACAAGTTAGATCCAGCAGATAGTTATTGCACCAGTAGTATCATCCATTAAAAATATGAAGATGGGGCTGGAGAGATGACTCAGAGGTTAAGAGCACTGGCTGCTCTTCCAAAGGTCTTGAGTTCAATTCCCAGCAACCACACGGTCACAACAACCTATAATGAGATCTTCTGGTGTGCAGGTGTACATGTAGGCAAAACACTGTATCCATAATAAAGAAATCTTTTTTAAAAAATGAACATTGCGCTGGAGAGATGGCTCAGCAGTTAAGAGCACTGACTACTCTTCCAGAGGTCCTGAGTTCAATCCCCAGCAACCACATGGAGGCTCACAACCATCTATAATGTGATCTGATGCCCTTTTCTGTACATGCAGGCAGAGCGCAGTATACATAGTAATAAAAAATCTTTTAAAAAAAAATGAACATGGCCAAGATACAGTGTCGGCCTCCACTGGTTCTAAGTCTGGTAGGATGAGCAAGAGGGCAACTTGAGTGGACTGTGATCATGGCCATGACAGAGGAAAGCAGAGAGTGCAATGCAGTCACAGAGAAGACAAACTTCCTGCCTCCATGTTGATGTGTAGTGGTATTAGGAAAAACCAGGGGAAGCAGTCTATAAAGATAGTAGTTGAGACCTGAAGGAAAAAGGTGTGTTAGCTAACTGGAAATTACACTCCCCACTTCTTTGTCCCAGGCACACGCTTTACAAATTGCCAATATGAGCACAAAGACGAGAAAAACGGAGAGGGAGAAAGAGAGCAAGAGTGAGGTAGAAGACATGTTTTTAAGGAACTCACGAGCACGCTGTTGAGATAAAAAGGCATACGGTAGGGCTAGGAACACATTCAACCTGGGGACAGTCAGCTGGCCATCTGGACTCATTTCAAGACTTGAGATTGCCATGGCTCAGGGTCTGCACACACAGAACAGCCTTGGTTTTGTGCCTTACGTCTCTCAGAAAGGGTCTATTTTGTATTAGTAAGCTCACCGTAACCAGCACACAAACCTGTTTATTAACTTGCAAAATGAGAGTATCATTTGCAAAGCCATTTCAATTTGCAAAGCAGACTGGAACACTCACCTCAGAATATCTGCACATTTTCTCCCTTCCTCTGAGCTTGCGACATATGGGAAGCCAAAAAACCAGAAGGTGGCATGGCAGTAGGTCTGGCATGAGAGCAAAAGGTGTTTGAGCCAATATCAAAAAAGAACTGCCAGAGAGTTTGGACTCTATGTTCTATCTCTATTTCTCAGCCTGTGTGCCCAATAGGATCACCTGGGAAGATTTTTGATATACACATTCCTGGGACTCACTCTCTGAAGTCCATTATGTGGGCCCATACCCAGTAAAGCCCAGGAAGGAATCTCATTTTCAGAGCCACCGAGGCAGTTGTAGTGCTCAACAAAGAACTGCTCTCTGGACCTTGCTAAGAAAGATTTCTGCGGGGGCTGGAGAGATGGCTTAGCGGTTAAGAGCAGTGGTTGCTCTTCCAGAGGTCCTGAGTTCAATTCCCAGCAACTACATGGTGGCTCACAACCATCTATAAGAAGATCTGGTACCCTCTTCTGGCCTGTAGGTATAACACTATATACATAATTAAAGAGAGTCTTGATCAGGAATTTCCTGACTTGAATTTACTTTTAATCCCCACTCCCTCTTTCAGGTGAACCCTGATTAGATTTGTCCCACATTCAACACACATAACAATAATAGTAAATAAACTTAAAAAAAAAAAAAAAGAGAAAGATTTCTGCGTTCACTCCGGTGCCTCACTTTGGGACATTGCCTGGGAAGATGCCTTTGTGGCTTTTCCCCTTTCAGGGCTTTGATGGGTGGTTGGTAGCCCTCTCACTTCTGATAGACAGTCTGGAATGTTCACCTCTAGGGCTAGTTCTGAGATTAGACCCGGACCATCTTGACTAAAGCTTGAGTGCTCCCAGACTTCCTGGATATAACTTCACAGATGTACTTTCACTTTGCTACACATGATTAATTTCATTGCTGGCAGGATTTTTATTTCAGGGACTATAGACATATCCAGAGAACAATCCAAAGTTACTGACCCTCAGCAGGTAGCTTAACTTTCCATGAACAGCAATGGCTCAGTGGGAAGGGTCAGAGAAGTCTACGTTCACATCTTTTTTTTTTTTTTTTTTTTTTTAATGTGGCTCAGTCAGGTGTTAAACTTACCACGCTGCCCAGGCTGGTCTTGATCTCCTGATCCTCCTGCCTCAGCCTCCTGAATGCTGAGATTATAAGCCTGTGCCACCATACCTGGCTCGAGTTCACTTCTGGGTGCTGACTTTCTAGGTCCTGACTTTAGGTAAAAGGCTCTTTATAATCCTTACATCTTTTAGAGTTGTGGTGAGTGATGATGGTTCTAGATGAAAAGTTCTTGGCACCAGGTGCAAGAAGGGCCCATCCTGCTGAGGGAGTATGTCTGTCAAAGGTCAGAGGCTCCTTCCTTAGGACAAAGATCCCGCGTTCTTACTCTTTAGAGTAATGATATATGATATATGCCAATAAAATTAAAGTAGTACATAAACACACATACATATGGAAGATGATAACAGATCACTCTTAATCTAACATGGAGAATAATAGTCTTGGCATATAGTGAAAATAGTTCTGGATATATCTTTTTAATCTTTTTTGTTTTTTTTTTTTTTTCTTTTGTTTTTTTGAGACAGGGTTTCTCTGTGTAGCCTTGACTGTCCTGGACTCACTTTGTAGACCAGACTGGCCTCGAACTCACAGAGATCCTCCTGTCTCTGCCTCCTGAGTGCTGGGATTAAAGGCGTGTGCCACCACGCCCGGCTGGAGATATATATATCCATATATATATGTATTGCTGTAGCATTACTAACATGCCATAAATAAGATATTTTCAGTAAAATAAGTCATTGAGTTTAACAAGATATAGATAGCCCAGCGTACACCTTTAATCTCAGCCGTTGGAAGGCAGAGGCAGGCTGATCTCTGTGAGCTTGAGGCCAGCCTGGTTTACAGAGTGAATTCCAGGACAGCCAGGGCTCTGTTACACAGAGAAACCCTGTCTCAAAAGAAAACAAAAACAAAAACAAAAAAACAAAACCCAAAATGTACACCAAACAAACAACAAACAACCAAGCAAACCCCCAAACATATGGGTTCATAATAAAATATTAAAAAGATGATGAAGGCTGGGTTTGGAGGTGCGTCCCTGTAACTCCAGTCTTAGGGAGGTCGAGGCAGGAACTGCACAGCCTGACCCTATCTCAAAGAACCAGAACCGAATCAATCAAAACAAGACAAGATGATGGAAACCATCGGAGCTGTCACTTTCTAACCGCATGGCTTCGTGTCAGACAATATTGACTGACTGTTGTCCATCATGCTGAGGTGATTAATTCTGTTCCGCTTCTCCCACCTTCCTTCTCCTACCTCCTAATTCCTGTTACTCACTTAAAAACAAAATTCAGCCAAAGATTCATGGTATTTATGTTTTGTCTTGCAACTAAAATTCTGTTAGTCATTAAGGCTTAGCTTTCCGCTTACATAGATTCAGCACTGTCCTAAGGTAATGGGGGTGGGGGGAGGGGCAGGGGGAACAATTCTCATGAGAGCTTCTTTGCTTTGCTTTGCTTTGCTTCTTAAATCTCCGTCTTCCCTCTTCTCCTCTCCCCCACTGCCCCTCGGGTGTAGAAGCATGTTTGTGTAGACCAGAGAATAACTTGCAGGAACTGATTCTCTCTTCCATCGCGTGTTTTCCGGGGATTGAACTCAGGGCATCAGGTTTGGCAGCAAAGTATTTTTACCCATCGAGCCAGATCACCAGACCCGGTAGTTTGGTTGTCATGAACATCTTTCTGTATGTACATGTGTTTTGTTTTGTTTTGGTTTGGTTTGGTTTTTCAAGACAGGGTTTCTCTGTGTTATCTTGGCTGTCCTGGACTCACTTTGTAGACCAGGCTGGCCTCAAACTCACAGTGATCTGCCTGCTTCTGCCTCCCAAGTGCTGGGGTTAAAAGCGTGTGCCACCACTGCCTGGCTTTGTACATGTGTGTGTGGTGTGTGGGGGGGGGGGGGGGGGTGGGAGACACACATGCATGCCTGTGAAGGCCAGGAGTTGCCATTTGCTTCCTTAGTATTATTTCCTTATGACAGGGTCTCCCACAGAAACTGGAAGTCACCGATTGGTTGCCTGGCTGGCAAGCAAGTTCTGAAAGCTTCTCCTGTCCCTACCTCTCCAGTGGCGCTGGTATTACAGGTATGCAATGCTACAACCAGCTTGGTGCTGCGACTTACACTTCCACATAAAGGTGAAAGGACTGAAGCAACTCCATAGAGTTGCCCTCTGACCCCATGCACATGCCATGGCATTTGCATGTCTCCCTTGTACCCCCAGTTAAAAATCTTTTTTTTTTTTTTTGGTTTTTCAAGACAGGGTTTCTCTGTGTAGCCCTGGTTGTCCTGGACTCGCTTTGTAGACCAGGCTGGCCTTGAACTCACTGTAATCCACCTGCCTCTGCCTCCCGAGTGCTGGGATTAAAGGCGTGCACCACCACCGCCCAGCCCAATTAAAAATCTTTTTTTTAAATTTATTTTCATTTTTATTTTTTCCAATTAAAAATCTTAAAGCTTATAGAGATCAAGTTATAGATCAGTGATAGAACCCTTAGCTAATATATGAGAGACCTTGTCCCCAGCAGGACGACCACCATAAACAAGAACAAAAGGGAAAATGTATAAAATGGTGCACAGCATCTGTAGCTATGCTTCAAGTTATTGAGGGAGAGTGGACTGAAATAACCACCCTAAATTCTAGGGTTAGTTTGTTCGTTCGTTTGTTTGTTTTCGAGACAAGGTTTCTTTGTGTTGTCGTCCTGGCTGTCCTGGAACTTGCATTTCAGACCAGCCATCTCACCAGCTCTTTTTTTTTTTTTTTCCTCACCAGCTCTTATGAAGTCTTGATATCGAAATTTTAGGTGATGCTACACTCTCCACCCATCCATCCATCCATCCATCCATCCATCCATCCATCCACCCATGATTTAAAATCTAATGGGCATCTTCTTTGTGAAAGATTGTTAGTAGCCAGGTGCAGTGGCTCATGCCTGTAATCCCAGTACTCAGGGAGGCAGAGGCAGGCCGACCTCTGTGAGTTCGAGGCCAGCCTGGTCTACAAATTGAGTTCAGAGCAGCCAGGGCTACACAGGGAAACCCTGTCTGTGGGGAGGGGAGAATTGTTAATACATATCATGTGTCCATTTCCATGGCGCTCCTGAGTGGGAATAAAGGCAAATTATACTGCAGTGTGGCCAATGACCTATGACCTTCACAAAGACATTTAGCTTCCTCTTCTTTTCCTCCTCCCTCCCCTCCGACTTCTCAAGACAGAGCCTCACTGTGTAGCCCTGGCCGGTCTGGGACTCACAGAAGTTGGCCTTCTTCTGCCTCCAGAGTGCCAGGGTTAAAGGCATGCGCCACCAGGGCCTGCTTATCTTTCTATTCTGAAGCTCTTTTCATTTGCATTCCTCAACTCTGATGATCACTAATAGATGTTAAATTCTTGCATAAATAACAAAAGAGCAGAGTATAAGCTGAACGTACAATTATAGCGCCTAAATTTCTATGGTATATTCTAGAGTTATGATTTCAACCAAATTATTTCTTTTTTAAAAAATATTTTTAAATTTAATTTTAATTTATGTGCATTTGGGTGAGGGTGTCAGATCTTGGAGTTACAGACAGTTGTGAGCTGCCATGTGGGTGCTGGGAATTGAACTCGGGTCCTTTGGAAGAGCATACGATGCTCTGAACCACTGAGCCAATTCTCCAGCCCCCAAATTATTTTTTGAACAATATCTAAATTCAGTCAAGTCAGGGCCAGCAAGTTGGTTTAACAGGTAAGGGTACTTGCCACCAAGCCTGATGATCTGAGTTTAAACCCAGGGAACCACATGAATGGAAGGATAAAACTGACTCTGGAAAACTGTTCTCAATCTCCACACAAACACCATGGTACCCTCTTTTTTTTTTTTTTTTTTTTTTTAATAGTAAATGAAACCGGAGATTATGAAATACAATAAAAAGTTAAAAAAGAGAGGGGGATTACAAAATAGTCCCAAAGGTAATTCCAAAGGATGACTATCATCATGCAGGTTAGAGATGAAATATAAAGCAGAGTAAGGAGATGAAGAGACAATAGCTCACTGTGTTCACCCAACTACACAATATGCAAGCGGCGTCCCCAAAGAACCACGTAGGGCCGTTGGCCAGGCAACAGAACCCTCTTACTGTGTTCTCCAAAAGACAGAGCACGCATGTGACAGTTGGGATGTCCCCAGAGTGAGAAGTGGGCCATCAACTCTCCCTTTTCTTTAGGATACTGCCTACTACATATAATTACTACAAATGACTAACAGGAATAGTTGGCAGTGGTTAGAAATAATACAGGGGATGAGTCACACACACGTAAAAAGGCTACCATTAAGACAATTTTCAAAACGAACAGACCAGAATTTTCTCTATCATGATTCAATCTCAAAAGCAAACACTAGGAGCTGGTAAGATGGCTCAGTGGGTAAAAACACTTGCCGCACAATCCTGAGGACCCAAGTGTGATCCTTGGAAGCCACATCAAAAGGCTGGATGTGAACTGGGCGGCGGTGGCGCACGCTTTTAATCCCGGCACTCGGGAGGCAGAGGTGGGTGGATCTCTGCGTTCAGAGGCCAGCCTGGTGTACAGAGTGAGTTCCAGGACAGCCAAGGTTACACAGAGAAACCCTGTCTTAAAACAACAAAAACAAAAACAAACAAACAAACAAACAAAAAGTGAACTGACTCCCCAAAAGCTATTCTCTGCTCTCCACACACTTGCTATGGTGCAAGTGCAACCACATGCATTGCACACATCATGCAATCACACTCACATCATGCACACACACACACATATATACTCCACACACAAACACCATGCACACACAATAATAAGTAAATGATTCATATTTAAAAAGCAAACACCAGCCGGGCGTGGTGGCGCACGCCTTTAATCCCAGCACTCGGGAGGCAGAGGCAGGCGGATCGCTGTGAGTTCGAGGCCAGCCTGGTCTACAAAGTGAGTCCAAGATGGCCAAGGCTACACAGAGAAACCCTGTCTTGAAAAAAAAACAAAAACAAAAACAAACAAACAAACAAACAAAAAAAACAAAACCAACAACAACAACAAAAAAAAAAAAAAAGAAAAAAAGAAAAAAGCAAACACCAAACAAAAAGTCTAAAGCTGCAGGAAAATGAGTGGTTTGAAACCATGCACAACAAAGTTAGGAAACATGAAGAGTATCAGCTTCTACTCACGCTTTAAAACAGATACAGAGATAGACACCACTGTGACTGTACATGTGACAAAAAAACATACAATAATTTGTAGAAAAAAAAATAATTTGTAGCTCTGTTTCCGAAGAGTGCATAGAAACAGTGAAGCCCTGGTAGAAATGTTTATACCTAGTGTCAGTTCATTCGTTCATTCATTTCCTTTCTTTCTTTTTTTTTCTTTGCTTTGTTTTTATTTTTTGAGACAGGATTTTTCTGTGTAGCCCTGGCTGTCCTGGGCTCACTTGAAGACCAGGCTGGCCTCAAACTCACTGTGATCCGCCTGCCTCTGCCTCCCTGAGTACTGGGATTAAAGATGTGAGCCCACCATACCCAGCTTTAATTCTTAGTTTTGTTTTGTTTTTGAGACAGGGTTTCTCTGTTTAGCCTTGGCTGTCCTGGGCTCACTGTGTAGACCAGGCTGGCCTCAAACTCACAGAGGTCTGCCTGCCTCTACTTCCCAAGGGCTGGGATTAAAAGTGTGTGCCACCACGCCTGGCCTAATTCTTAGTTTTTCATCACTCATCTTCAATAAAAAGAAATCAGGGCTTTTTGGATAGATCCTGGGCTGAAGCGAGGAAAATACAAGGTAAACCTGAAGGCACAGTCCTGGTGTCAGGCTGAGAACATGTCAAAGAGACTCCAAAAGTTAAGGCAAGCCGGGCGTGGTTGTGCACACCTTTAATCCCAGCACTCGGGAGGCAGAGGCAGGCGGATTGCTGTGAGTTCGAGGCCAGCCTGGTCTACAAAGTGAGTGCAGGACAGCCAAGGCTACACAGAGAAACCCTGTCTCAAAAAACCAAAAAAAAAAAAAGTTAAGGCAAAGGAGTATATCTAATGGCCATAGACGTAATAATCAGAGCAGCCAAGTAAAGAATCATACATTGGATTATATCTCAAAAAAGTGTAACAAATGTTGCCAAGTCTTTAATTGATATAAATAAACAATTGAATAAATATGTAAACCAAAGAGAATAAAAGTATTTCCTTCTGGAAGAATTTCAACTAAAATTCAAGATACAAGATAAAAGGAGGTTTTAAATTTAAGATGAAACACGCACACACACACACACACACACACACACACACACACACACACACCAGGGGAAAATAGGCATCCTGAGACATCTCGTATAATACAATAAACATCCATGCTACCTCAGTCTCTTGCTGACTGCAAAAGCTGGAAGAGTCAGAGAGGAGAGGTAATGTGCATGTTATGCTCAGTCTTCTGCAGTCTGCACAGGTTGTGGAATCCATGCAGTCTTCTGGAAGTGACTTTCATCTGATTTTGTACCCAAATTGGAAATATCTAGTTTCTGTGCCCACTCAACATCATAAAAGACAACTAACGGAGAAAGAGGGAGGAGTTGGGGAACACAGATCTACACAGCGGTGAGGAGCACAGGTTCCGGAAGTAAATGGAGGTCTGAATCCTGGTGCAGCTGTTTCTTAGCTGTGTGCCTTTAAATGAGCATCTTACTCTATTTGCTTCCATTTCTTCATCTGTTGTGGTTTGGCTATGAATGGCTCCCATAGGCCCCTTGGTCATTAGGGAGTGGTGCTACTTGACAGGGATTAGGAGGTGTGGCGTTGGAGTGGGCGTGGCCTTGAAGTGGGTGTGGCCTTGTGACTGGGGTTGGGCTTATGGGGCCTCAGAAGCCTAAGCCAGGTCCAGTGGCTCTCTCACTTCCTGCTGCCTGCCTGTCTGGATGTAGCTTTCTCAGCTACCTCTCCAGCACCATATCTGCCTGTGTGCTGGCATGCTTTCCATCAAATGTCAGAAATGAACCAAACCTCTGAAACTGTAAGCCAGCCCCAATTAAATGCTTTCATTTATAGGAGTTGCCATGATCATGGCATCTCTTCACAGTAATAGAACACTGACAAAACCATTTATCTGTAAAATGGACGTAGTGACAGTATCTATTTTATATCATTGTCATAAGGAGGAAATGGGTTAGCATTATAAGGTGCCCATAATTATAAATTCTGTATGTGTACTGAATGGAGATGGTACTTTGGTAGCCGTAAGGATGAAATGTAGCAAAAAAGAAAACAAGGACAAAAACAATGAGAACAGAAGCTAGGGTGTAGATAGTGGTAGAACACTTGCCAAGCTTGTAAAAGGTACTTAGTTCAAGTCTTAGCATAAAAAAGATAGGATCCTGAAGTTAGGTCTATACTCCCAACATTTGGAAGGCAGAGGCAGGTAGATCTCTGTGAGTTTGAGGCCAGCTCGATCTACATATTCAAGACAGCCAGAAATATATGGAGAAACCCTGTCTCAAATGAAGAGATGGAGTTTCTCTGAGTAACAGCCCTGGCTGTCCTGGACTCACTTTGTAGACCAGGCTGGCCTCGAACTCAGAGATCCGTATGCCTCTGCCTCCCGAATGCTGGGATTAAAGGTGTGTGCCACCACCGGCTGGCTCCAAATTCTTATAGAGAATAAAAGTAGCCAGGGTGGTGGTGCACATCTTTAACCCCAGGATTTAGAAGGCAGAGGTAGGCAGAGCTCTGTGAGTTTGATGCCAGCTTGGTCTACAAAGCTGTTACATAGAGAAACTCTGTCTTAAAAAACAAACAAAATAGAGAAACAGAGAGAGAGGGGCACACACACACACACACACACACACACACACACACACGGGGGTGGGGGGGAGAGAGAGAGAGAGAAAGAGAGAGAATAAAAGAAACCAGGCTGAGGAGACTCAGTGAAGTGCTTTATAAGCACTTTATAAGCAATAGGGACCAGAGTTTGATCACCACAACCCACTTAGAAAAGCCAGTCATGGCAGATGCTTAGAATCCTAGCAGTGGGGGGACTGAAACAGGCAAATCCTTGAGGGTCAATGGTTAGCCTAATGAGCAAGCTCCAGGTCAACCATCTCAAAAGAGAAGGTGGAGCCCAGTGTGGTGGTGCACACCGTTAATCCCAGCACTCAGGAGGCAGAGGCAGGTGGGTCACGGTGAGTTCAAGGCCAGCCTGGTCTACAAAATGAGTCCAGGGCAGCCAAGACTATACAGAGAAACCCAGTCTTGAAAAATTAAAGAGAGAGAGAGAGAGAGAGAGAGAGAGAGAGAGAGAGAGAGAGAGAAGCTCCTAAGGAGAGAGAGAGA